>NC_087309.1:34489523-34675346 GCF_015220805.1 Pogoniulus pusillus
AAAGCCCTGTATTTCCGAACTCTTGAACTGCCAGGCCACCTAATGAATACATTCCAATAGATTCGGTTCTCTCCACTATCCCTTTCCTCCTCCTGGCTGGAGGCAGGGCACCCCTAATGCTGAACATGGCATGTAGGGTGTTCACAGTGATTGGTGTTGTTGTGAGAGGAATTGCAACTGTTGGAACTATTGCAGCTGCTCTCGGGAGCTGAAGAAGTGACAGCTACTTTCCTGGCATTATTGCCTCTGTTTCTGCCACTCTGCAGATCCCTGACTCTCTTTGAAAGAGCTGAAGTAGGTTTACCATCCCATTTGTTCATGTTCTCCCCGTATGTGTCATGCAGAATTATCCACAGTGATGCACGTGATTGCTGCTGTCTGGGTGGAATTTGTCTCCTCCTAGGCTGGAATTGCCTTGCAGGAGGTGGGCGTCTGTTCCTGACTGCAGAAACATGCACCCATTCAGATGATGCAGGAACGGTATCCTGTACCAGATTGGTAATGTTTTTAAGATCCTCCTTCAGTTCTTTCATGGTATCTTTAATCTCTATGGTCATAGTTTGTATGGCAGAGACTAGGCCAGAATGTGACAAGCTGTCCTCAATCTGCCTGAGCTGGTCAGTGAATTCACCAACAGTGAAAGACCTTCCATTATCACTCCTTGCTAGAAACTTACTGGCCAAGATGTTAGCATAGGATGAAGGAGAAAGCTTAATCAGCTTCTTCATGAGACCTGTTCCCAAAGGAATATCATCAGGCTCATGAGTGCCATGATCTCCATAAAGCACTTCCTTCACAGCAAACTCCTTCAGAAGCTTAATTCCCTGCTCAATGGTGTTCCACTTCTTGGCAGCCCATGGCAAATCATCTCGGGAAGGATATCTCATAGCCACAGCCAACAGAAGGCATGTCCACAAGCTAACCCTACCAAGAGGACTTGCTAGGTGTTTGTCCACTCCACTCTCCTTAGTAAGTGGTCCCAGCTGCTTGGCAGACTTGTCTCCTACCTGCAGAGCATTAGCACCAATGCCACGGCATCTCACTAGCCAGCTTAGGATTGGCTCACCTGATTCCCTTGTGTATTCCTTCCTAACTTCCCTGACCTCTCTGAGTGGATCCTTTGAGCCTTGGATGTCATCTTCCTCCTCTTCCTCCTGTTGTTCTGGTGGTGCTGGGCCTAACACAATCTTCCTCATAGCATTCCTAAACTCATTGGAACCATCCTCTCTCCTGGCAGCTAACCTCACAGCACTCCTCTCACTTGAGTATTGTTGTCTCAGCACATCTACAAGGTCTCGCAGACTAACTATCTCATCCTCCTCCTCTTGATGCTGATCACCAGAGGTCCCATCTCTTACATCCTCCTGTGAACCACTCTTTGTCTTAGCTTTTGCCTTAGCAGGTGCCAGAAGGGCCTGAGCAGCAACAGACTTGGATGTGTCTGCTGGAGGATTTGAATCTTTAGGATTCTGACTTGGAGGGTTTGAATCCTTAGGGGTCTGACCTGAAGCATTTGAATTATTGGAGGTCTGACTTAGAGCATTTGTATCCTTAGGGGTCTGACTTGGAGCTTGTGAGTTCAGATCTGCCTTGCTTTTAACAGGAGGATTTTGGTTCTGGTCTGCTGGCTGGGGGTTCGAATTGGCTGAGCTGGTGTCATTAGGATTTGGACTGACTGGGCCAGCGTTACCAGCATTAGTGGGATTGTTTGCCTGTCCTCCTGGGATGCCTGCCAACCCTGACTTGTTTTCATTTTTGCTAGGAACATTCTGATTTTGGGTACCGACCTGTCCTCCTAGGGCTCCTGCCGAACTCTGCCCGTTATTGTTTTTGTTTTTGCTATCATTGTTTATGTTATTGGCAGGAACATTGGCCATGTTCCCAGCACTTGGAGAAGGAGGGGCAGAGGCTGGCAAGGGGGAAGCCGATAACTGTGTTCCCTTGTTTTGCTGTGAAAGAGACTGCTTCTGAGACACAGAATTTTTCCTAGCTCTTACAGAAGCTGGTTTTGAATTTTTCACCAATAATGCCAAAATTAATATGAATATTAAAATCATGAGGCAAATATTAAAAACTGTGAGAAGAAAAACAGTTTTACACGAGCATGTCCCTAAGCAAACAGTTGGAATTCCTGTCTTAGGCTTAATAACTCTCATTAGAGCCATATTTAAAGCAGAATTTCCATTGATTGTCACATTATTGACCAGAGCTCCTGTAATGTCCTTGGTAATATTCTCAGAGATATTAAAACCAGCATAACCAAGAATAAAATCACCCCAGCTCCAGAACATATCTGAAACCTTAGCTTTAGCCTTATTATAAGCCAGATCAATGAAATAAGCAACAATTTGACCTTTTAACCAACTAAATGCCAAGAAAACAAAACCAGACCAGAGCAATGCACCAACCAAATACAATAGCTGCTTGATTAGCTTCATCTTAATTCCCAGAGCTAATTTTCCAATCACTCCAAAATATCTAGCCCCACGTTGGGAAAGCCAATTAAAAATGTGATGGTTTGGGGGTTACCCCGCCCCCCCCCACTTTTGAATTTGCCCCAGCTAACTCAGACGGACCCTGGGAATATAGATGAAGCAATTTATTTACAGCTAGCAGAATTTACAAGCAGCTATTTACAATATATACAGTTATATAAAATTATATACAGAAATATACAAAGGATAAACAATACAAAAGCACAACTCCCCTCCCAGAAACCTGAGTCCCCAGGAGGGGCTCTCAAACCACCCCAACACCTCCCCCCCGGCCCTCTCAACCTTACCCCAGTTCTCAGGAAGAAGAGAGGTGCAGCCAAGAGGTTAGGGAGCAAGGTTAGTAGGAGCAGGGTTAATGAGATGTGACCAGGTCTAAGGCAAAAGCAAGAGTGAGAGACAAAATGGAGAAAGTTTTCTTCTTCTTCCCAGAGTTCTCAGCGTAACTGTGAGAGAAGTTGACATCAATTGTTTTCATTTCACTGCCCGTTATCTAGTTCTTTTACCAAAACATTCTAGCTTGCTTCAAACTAGCACAACACTCAAACTGTCACAACAGAAAAAAAATAAATAGGCAACCTACTTCACTTATCACAATGCTAAAATCTGCACTAACCTTCTTTTTCTGTAAGATAAACTTCTCTAAATCTGGATTTGATGTTATTGTTGTCTATTTAACAGGGTATTCTGGTGGATTGCTATGTCCTATACCTCACTTATTAATTCTCCCCTTAAAACAGGGACAAGAATATTATTTTCAGAAATATTTTTCAAAGATATTTTAAAACATAAAAAAATAGATAATAATGTGACATGCCCTTTAGTATAGGGGTTTTTTTCCAAAATTACCTACATCCTATCTCTATTTCTGTCAAATAAATCTCATCTGAAATTATGTTCTCTGAAAGACAATAAATGGAACTCAGAAACTTTGCCAAAGGCACAAATTCAGCTACTACCTTCAGAAAAAAAAAAATCTAAAATAAAATTAGCACTGCTTGAAATAATATAACACTTATCATTTATTCACATATATATTTTCAAATTTTAATTATCTTGGAGGAAAAAAACACATAAGAAACAATAAAACTTGAACAGTTTTCCTAAGAAATTGGTATATAATTTAAAATAGCTTTGCATTTGCTGGCACTAGTTTCACAGGTAGATTTTTTTCTGAAAGAAGGGGAAATTAAAATCCAATTAATTTTGCATACCTAAGACTTAATGCTTCTAAGCTTGTTGTTTTAACTATTACATGTATGCTATTACAACCTATTGGTCTAAAAGACGACTTCATAGTCTAAAAACTGATTTCTGATTAGCAGCCCTTTTCTCTGTAGCTCAAGTGCTACAGTTTTTACTTCTTGCTCTGGTTATCTCTGACTTGAAATGCCCCTGTGTCAAACAAAATCTTAGCATAGCTCAGTTTTAATGTTCATATTAATTCCTTCTGACACACATCAATATGGAAAAAATTCAAGTAGATAGTAGGAGAAGAGCAATACATTCCCATTCTGTGATTTTTAAAATGTTCTACATCATAGGAGTAATTCCTTGATAGATTAATTAACTGGCTCCATTTTGGAAAAGAAAATCCATTTCTTTCCTAACAAACCATACATCTTTATTAAGGATGAAGATGCATAAACAACTGATTAGGCTAAATTTGTTTGTATTCTTTGTTTCCATATAAATTATGATGATTGCTTTATCTGCTTTTGTGCTTTCCATTCAATTACTTAAAGATTTGTGCCTGGTTTTCAACATGAAGCTGCAACAAATATGTTCTTGTTATTTGCAGAGCTGATGCAAGCTGAGTTATTGTTCAACCCACTCTGTAGCTATTGAGTGTTCTCCACACGTCAATTTGTATTTAATTTGCATTTTTGTAGTACTGGATTTAGAATCCCCAAACATGATTGGGTTGCATGTTTTATTGACAAATATTAGTATAATTTATAAACCAAATAACTTACTAGTAGTTCAGGTCACCTTATGAGTGTAACAAATTTCAATGTGTGTCTGGTTTTGACTTCTGTTCTTGCCTGGGTTGGGAGCTGCCTATGTTTTATAACTTGCATTTTACTTTCAGTTAACTATATGTTTTGAACAATATCCTGCTCTTTATGTGTCTTTTAAATTTGGGAATTGTTTCAAAACTTATCACTGTTCTGTCATTGGTGGTGGTTCTATCCTCTGAAAGACAACTTTACAGATATAATTCAATATTCTTTTAACAAGACCAAGTGCAGGGTTCTACATTTTGGCCACAACAACCCCAAGCAGTGCAACAGGCTGGGGACAGAGCAGCCAGGCAGAAGGGGACCAGGGGGTACTGGTAGATAGTACCTGAACACGAGCCAGCAGTGTGCCCAGGTGGCCAAGACAGCCAATGGCATCCTGGCCTGTATCAGGAACAGTGTGGCCAGCAGGACAAAGGAGGTTATTCTTCCCCTGTACTCAGCACTTGTCAGGCTGCATCTTGAGTACTGTGTCCAGTTCTGGGCTCCTCAGTTCAAGAGAGAAATTGAGGTGCTGGAACATGTCCAGAGAAGGGCAGCAAAGCTTGTGAGAGTCTGGAATACAAGCCCTATGAGGAGAGACTGAGGGAGCTGGGCTTGTTTAGCCTGGAGAAGAGGAGGTTCAGGGGTGACCTGTTTGATTCTATGATTCTAATGTATCATTAGACACAATAACAGTGTTTTTATGTATCTGTTTTGTCAACAACATATACCAATATAATTTTTCTTACCTGTCAAAAAATATAATTCTGTGATGGAAAAAGATGAAATAGTGGAACTTATTCCCAAATTTATTTTCACCCAGTTTTGCTGTCTGTAAGAAAAAATAATGACAGATTCATGAACTAGAAGAGTCTTAAATTGGCAACATAGCTGTGTAAATCTCTTTTTAAAGTACTTTTACAAATGAAAACATTCATCTCTCACAACAGAAAGAGAGATGAAAAAATATCTTTCATAGAAGATGTCCTTCTAGGAGACAAGGACTAGACCTCAGTAAATTTCTGAGACTTGCAATGATTCAAAAATCTGAGTAAGATATATTTTGGGGCTTCCCACTATACACTAGAATTAATTGCATGCAACTTTTAATTCAGATACTTTAGTTTTATGTCTGGAAATGCAGATTTATAATCATGACTACAATTTTATTTTTCTGATAGAATCATAGAATCAACCAGGTTGGAAGAGACCTCCAAGATCATCCAGTCCAACCTATCCCCCAGCCCTAGCCAATCAACTAGACCATGGCACTAAGTGCCTCATCCACTCTTTTCTTGAACACCTCCAGGGATGGTGACTCCACCACCTCCCTGGGCAGCCCATTCCAATGGGAAATCACTCTCTCTGGCAAGAACTTCCTCCTAACATCCAGCCTATACCTCCCCCAGCACACTTTGAGACTGTGTCCCCTTGTTCTGTTGCTGGTTGTCTGGGAGAAGAGATGAACCCCCACCTGGCTACAACCTCCCTTCAGGTAGTTGTAGACAGCAATGAGGTCACCCATGAGCCTCCTCTTCTCTAGGTGAAACAACTTCAGCTCCCTCAGCCTCTCCTCAGAGGGTTTGTGGCTTCTCATCAGCTTCATTGCATTTCTCTGCACATGTTCCAGTATCTCAACATCTCTCTTGAATTGAGGAGCCCAGAACTGGACACAGTACTCAAGATGTGGCCTGACCAGTGTTGAGCATAAGGGAAGAATTACCTCCCTTGTATTACTGGCCACACTGTTCCTGATGCAGGCCAGGATGCCATTGGCTCTCTTGGCCATATGGGCACATTGCTGGCTCATCTTCAGCCTACTATCCACCACTACCTTCAGGTCCCTTTCTTCCTGGCTGTTCTCTAGCCACTCTGTCCCCAACCTGTAGCACTGCTTGGGGTTGTTGTGGCCAAAGTGTAAAACCCTACACTTGGCAGGGCTCTCCTACCTTCCAACAGATCCACATCTGCTCCTAGCTTGGTGTCACCTCCAAACTTACTGATGCCGGGCTCAATCCCCTCTTCCAGATCATCAAAAAAGATATTGAACAGGACTGGGCCCAGCACTGATCCTTGGGGAACACCACTAGTGACTGGCTGCCAATGTCTTAATTATGCATTAATTGAAGCACCAAAATAAAAAAATTGTCATGCTCAAGCAATGCCTCAAATCCGCATGAGAATGTCATGAACCATTAGAACAGATTTGACCATTAATTTCATTGTGTATTTTCTAACACAATGACAATAAATGTAGTTTGTAAGAGTAACAAAGAGGCTTCATGTAAAAAATTGATTGCCTCCTGAGTCTTCATATGCTGAGTGACATTATACATTTTTCTATTTTACTTCTAACTGTATTTCAACAAGCAGTGACTTGGGAGCTTTTTTCTGTGATTGCTCTGCTTGCTTGTTCTCCCAGATGAAGAGAATGTTAGAAATGTTGACTGTAAAGCAAATGTTGAATAGGCCAATACTTTTTCAGAATGACAATATGTAATCTCAGTTCTTGCCCAGTTCACAAACTTACATGATTAAATCTTAGCAACTTGAATATAAGCAATATTTGGCTGTTTTTAGTGTGTCTTAATGAGACATAAATGTATCTTTCATGTTTTACCTTTATGAAACAATATGGTCCACTTTCTGCTTACAGTTTTAGAAGTTTTGTAGTAAGATACTATCTGGTTCAGACTTACATGGGCGCAGTCAAAGTTAAGATGCTGGTTTTTTTCATGGTCTGTATCCAGGCTTTATTGTTTCATCTACTTATATCAGTTGTCTGGTTTGGGATATTTTTGTTGACGAGAATAGAAGTGATTCCCATAAACTCACTTCTTTATTACATCCATGTCCATGAAGTGTTCGTAATTTATTCACCAGAGTATTTATATCTTAATCAGCCAACATGAAAGCTGAACTTATTATTATCCTATTTGTTTATGTTCTGGGCCAATGGATTCACCATTACTTTGTAAGATATGGTTCTGATTGTTACTGTGTCCTGACAAATCCCACATCTGTGATGTTCATTTGATTACTTAGCTGTACAAGTGTTGTTTTGTGATGAAGGGACAAACATTTCTTGCTGTATATTAGTGTTCATTCCCATATGTGTATATTTTACATACTCATGATTTGAATAGTAAGATACAAATCCATTCGAGCTTTGCCAAAGGCTATTTTTATCTTTCCTCCACTTTATTTTCTACTAGGTGTATGTGACTGGAATATTATAAGTACATAGTGGTTTATGTTGCCAACAGCAAATGTAACTTAGGAATGAAGACCCTATTATTACCTTATCAGAAATAGAATCTACAGTCTTACAAATTTCAACACAAGAACAACAGAAGACATAATAAGAGTATGGTTGCCATTAAAATATAGAAGAAAATTGCTTTGGAAGAAATATTTTCTTTCACTTTGTTATAGCAAATAAAATACATCCTTCATTGTTAATGGAATAAAAACAAACTCAGGCCAGCCAAATATTTTTTTCTAACTATGTCTAATAATTAAATTATCTTAAAAATTCATCTGGGCACTAATACCATGGGAATTATCACAGTATCACAGTATCACAGACCACACCTCGAGTACTGCGTTCAGTTCTGGGCCCCCCAGTTTAGGAAGGACACTGAGATGCTTGAGCGTGTCCAGAGAAGGGCGACGAGGCTGGTGAGATGCCTCGAGCACAAGCCCTACGAGGAGAGGCTTAGGGAGCTGGGGTTGTTTAGCCTGGAGAAGAGGAGGCTCAGGGGTGACCTTATTGCTGTCTACAACTACCTGAAGGGTGGTTGTGGCCAGGAGGAGGTTGCTCTCTTCTCTCAGGTGGCCAGCTCCAGAACAAGAGGACACAGCCTCAGGCTGTGCCAGGGGAAATTTCGGCTCGAGGTGAGGAGAAAGTTCTTCACTGAGAGAGTCATTGGGCACTGGAATGGGCTGCCTGGGGAGGTGGTGGAGTCGTCGTCCCTGGGGCAGTTCAAGGCAAGGTTGGATGTGGCACTTGGTGCCATGGTCTAGCCTTGGGCACTGTGGTAAAGGGTTGGACTTGATGATCTGTGAGGTCTCTTCCAACCTTGGTGATACTGTGATATTAGTTACATAGATATTTTTAAAAATCTATTTGGGCACCTAAGACTGTTTTTGGACTTCTGTTGAGGAACTCCAAGAGAACTGAGATTACCAGGGCTAGTGTTGCTCAACTCTTAACAGCTGCTGAACTAACTAGTGTCTTCCTTGCAGCCCAGACACCTTGAACTTAGGCATTCTAGGCCTATAACTAGTCACAGTATCACAGTATCACCAAGGTTGGAAGAGACCTCATAGATCATCAAGTCCAACCATTTACCACAGAGCTCAAGGCTAGACCATGGCACCAAGTGCCACGTCCAATCCTACCTTGAACCGCCCCAGGGACGGCAACTCCACCACTTCCCCAGGCAGCCCATTCCAGTGTCCAATGACTCTCTCAGTGAAGAACTCTCTCCTCACCTCGAGCCTAAATTTCCCCTGGCACAGCCTGAGGCTGTGTCCTCTTCTTCTGGTGCTGGCCACCTGAGAGAAGAGAGCAACCTCCTCCTGGCCACAACCACCCTTCAGGTAGTTGTAGACAGCAATAAGGTCACCCCTGAGCCTCCTCTTCTCCAGGCTAAACAATCCTAGCTCCCTCAGCCTCTCCTCGTAGGGATTGTGCTCAAGGCCTCTCACCAGCCTTGTTGCCCTTCGCTGGACATGCTCAAGCATCTCAATGTCCCTCCTAAACTGGGGGGCCCAGAACTGAACACAGTACTCAAGGTGTGGTCTACCTAGTGCAGAGTATAGTGGCAGAATGACCTCCCTGCTCCTGCTGACCACACCATTCCTGATGCAGGCCAGGATGCCACTGGCTCTCTTGGCCACCTGGGTACACTGCTGACTCATGTTCAGGTGGGTATCGATCAGCACCCCCAGATCCCTCTCTGTCTGGCTGCTCTCCAGCCACTCCGACCCCAGCTTGTATCTCTGCATGAGGTTGTTGTGGCAAAAGTGCAGCACTCGGCACTTGGAGCTATTGAATGCCATCCCATTGCACTCTGCCCATCTGTCCAGGTGGTCAAGGTCCCGCTGCAGAGCCCTTCTGCCCTCCAACCCAGCCACATCTTCCCCCAGCTTGGTGTCATCTGCAAACTTGCTGATGACTGACTCCATGCCCTCATCCAGGTCATCTGTGAAGATGTTAAAGAGGATGGGGCCCAGCACTGATCCCTGAGGGACACCACTAGTGACTGGCCGCCAGCTGGATGTGGCACCATTCACCACCACTCTCTGGGTCCGGCTCTCCAGCCAGTTCCTAACCCAGCACACAGTGTTGCCATCCAAGCCGTGGGCTTAGCCAGCAATCTGCTGTGGGGGACAGCGTCCAAGGCCTTGCTGAAGCCCACATCCACAGGCCTCCCCATATCCACCAAACGGGTCACCTGATCATAGAAGGAGATCAGGTTGGAGATCCCTTTCTAAACCCATGCTGGCTGGACCTGAGCCCTTGGCCATCCCTTAGGTGTGCAGTTTTTGCCCCTAAGATAACCTGCTCCATCAGTCTCCCTGGCTCTGAGGTCAGGCTGACGGGCCTGTGGTTCCCAGGTTCCTCCATCCCACCCTTCCTGTGGATGGGGACCACGTTGGCCATTTTCCAGTCTCCTGGGACCTCTCCGGTGAGCCAGGACTGCTGGAAAATGATGGAGAGAGGCTTGGCCAGCTCAGCTGCCAGCTCTCTCAGCACCCTGGGATGGATCCCATCTGGTCCCATGGACTTGTGGGTGTCCAGATGGCTCAGCAGGTCCTGAACTAATTCTTCAATTCCCCAATTCAAGAGGCCACTTGCCCTGAACTCCTCCCTCCTTGCTGTTGAAAACTGAGGCGAAGAAGGCATTCAGGACCTCAGCCTCTTCTTCATCATCAGTTATAATGTACCCCTCCTGGTCCAGTAAGCAGTGGAGGCTCTTCTTGCCCTTCCTTTTAGCTTTGAGAAATTTATAAAAGTGCTTTTTATGATCCTTCACAGAGGTGGCCAGCCTAAGTTCTAGCTGGGCCTTAGCCTGTCTAATTTTTCTCCTGCATAATCTGGCTACCTCCTTAAACACATCAGAAGAAGCCTTCCCCTCCTTCCAAAGGTGATACACCCTCTTTTTTTCTCCCAATTCCTTCAGGAACTGTTTACTCATCCAGGCTGGTCGCCTTCCCTGCCGGCTCATCTTTCGGCACATGGGAACTGCCAGCTCCTGTGCCTTCAAGAGCTCCTGTTTAAAGTAGGTCCAACCATCCTGGACCCCTTTGTTCCCAAGGACTGCTGCCCAGGGGACTTTGGAAATAAGTTTCTTGAACAAATTGAAGTTTGCCTCCGGAAGTCCAAGGTGTGGGTTCTGTTATAGTGCTTCCCTACCTCCCTGCATATTGAAAACTCCACCATCTCATGGTCACTACACCTCAGGCAGCCTCCCACTGCCACATCTCCCACCAGCCCTTCTCTATTGGAGAGCAGCAGGCCAAGCTGAGCTTGACCCCTAGTAGGCTCGCTTAACAGATGGGTCATGAAGCTGTCCTCCATGTGCTCTAGAAATCTCCTGGACTGCCTCCTCTCTGCTGAATTAAGTTCCCTGCAGATATCTGGTGGGTTAAAGTCACCCACAAGGACAAGATCTGATGATCTTGAGACAGCCTCCAATTGTTTGTAAAATACCTCATCTGTTTCCTCATCCTGGTTGGGTGGTCTATAACAGACTCCAAACAGGATGTCAGATTTGTTATTCCTCCCTCTGATTTTAACCCTTCGTCCCTCACCTCAAGCTCTGTGGCAAGGAGTGACTCCCTAATATACAGGGCCAACCCTACTCCTCTTCTCCCTTGCCTATCTCTCCTGAAGACGCTGTATCCCCCCAGTATAGCAGTCCAGTCATGCCTGTCATCCCACCAAGTTTCTGAAATGGCAACTATATCATAGTCACCCTGGTGGACCAGGACTTCCAATTCCTCCTGCTTGTTACCCAAGCTGTGTGCATTGGTGTAGATGCACTTTAGCTGGGTTCCCAATTCCTTAATTGTCCCTAGTTTCCTTCCCACTCTCTCCTTCTCAGAGAGTGCAATTGCCTCACCCACCCCCTTCAGACCTAGTTTGAAGCCCACCTAGTGAGCCCTGCCAACTCCAGTGCCAGGACTTTACTGCTCCTCCTAGACAATTGCACCCCTTCATGATCAAGAAGGTCTGGCTCAGTAAAAGTTCCCCCATGGTCAAGGAACCCAAAATGCCACCGCTGGCACCATCCCTTAAGCCAGTTATTGATGTCATAGGTTCTGTTGTTCCTCTCTGTGAACTCCCTTGCCACAGAGGGAACTGAGCAGAACACCACCTGTGCTTCCGCCCCATCTATTAATTTCTCCAGGGCCTTAAATTCCTTTTTAATTGCCCTGGTGCCCTTCTTCTTGATCTCATCCCTGCCAGCCTGTACTACCAGCAAGGGGTAATAATCAGAGGGCTGGATTAGGTTAGGGAGTCTCCTGGTGACGTCCCTAACCCGGGACAGGTCGGATAGGATGACAACATGTCTTCAGTACTGAAAACAGCATACACAGATTATTATATAATAAATATGTGTTTCTTTTGGAAAAGACCAAGGTCATTGAATCCAGCCATTGTCTAATGCTGTCAAGTCTGATGCTAAACCATGTCCCTCAGCACCACATGTCTGCGTCTTTTAAATATTTCTAGAGACAAGAATTCAACCACCTCCCTGGGGAGCCTACTGAAGTGACTGACAAGCCTTTCAGTGAAGAAGATTCTTCTAATATCCAGCCTAAACCTATCCCGGTGCAACTTGAGACTGTTTCCTCTTGTCCTGTTACTTGTTCCTAGGGAAAAGAGACTCACAACCACATTGCTACAACCTCCTTTCAAGTATTTGCAGAGAGCAAGAAGGTCTCCCCTTAGGCTCCTTTTCTCTGGGATAAAAATATGTGAACATTCAGAAAATGTCCGGCCAGAAGAACTCTCACCATCTCTTGCATTAGCAGTTGGAGCAACTCCACCAATGAGGCAGAGAAGTTCAAGACCCTTCTCAATCCAATGAAACTCAAGTCCAGCGTATATTCTATATGATTTTTTAATAATTCAGCCACATTCGCTCTCTCATCTAGTGAAGCAAAGCCATCTTGAGGTCATAAAGTGAAATGATACAAAGCCAAGAAAGGGCCAAATAAAAGCAAGCTTGACTATGGCTCAGATGGAAAAGATGTGTTCGTTTTTCCTGGCCTTCACCCTCAGCTATAAAATTTCCTTTAATGTTTGTAACATCTTTCAGCCTTGAAATGCTTGTATGGCCTCAGTGACAACTGCCTTGGTACACCAGTAATACTCTCATGTAACATTGGCATATAAAGATTCACATGTGTTCGCAGAACACACATATACAAGAATAAAAGGTGATTTCTGAATGTTAGGAACATTATTTCCGCTTCATAGAATCATTAAGGTTGGAAAAAACCTCTAAGATCAAGTTCAACTTTCTACACAACACCACTGTGCCCACTAAAACGTGTCTGAAATGCCATGTTCACAAGTTTCTTGAACACCTCCAGAGCCAGTGGCTCCACCACTTCCCTGGGCAGCTTTCTCCAACATCTGACCACTTTTTCAATAAAGAGCTTTTTTCTAATACCCAGCCTAAACCTCCTCTGACCATACTTGAGGCCATTTTTCTCTCAGCCTATTGCTAGTTAACAGTATGAGAATGTAAAGACTGTGCACTAATATGTGCCTACAATTTCCCTTAAAGATCATCTGCCATAAAAGGACAAAAGTGTGGAGGTCTTCTTTATCCTTTTCCCTTCTGTCTTTGTTTTAGAGTTGGGAGAAATAACTTTAGCAGAATTTATGTCCCTCTCATTTCAGTGCTTCTTTAATATCCACAGCAGAGGTTTTGCATACACAGCTCAGTAATTTTCAGCTTTTGGGAATATGAAAACAAGGAAGCTCCATACCTTGCTGCTGATTTACTGATTTTACTGATTTACACAGACAAGAACTATACATTCCCTCAACAAGCATTAAAGGGCGTACAAGCCTCTTTGATGGGCAAGTTCAAAAGAAAAATAAGGTTAATATATCTTCTTTAGCTGATAGACTGGTATGCCTACTCAGACTAAATGGTTTAAATATGCTGATTTGTCAGAAGCTTTACATTTGAAGGGAAGCTATGTTCAGCTACATTATGAGAATATAACTAGGTTTTATATATAGCATTTTCCAGCATGTTGGGCATCTGTAAAATGATGAATCAACTTTGGTGCTATATAACTAATTAGCAACCAGCAGGAGGGAGGCTTTTACAAATAAGGAAGGTCCTTGTGTCATTTCTCAAGCAAATAAGAAACTAAAGCTTTCAAATATTTTAAATCTATTTAGGTAAAATTGAAGTATGAATAATGTTTAGTAGAGGTTTGCCTGTTTCATAGGGGTTTGGGCTTTTTGATTGATTTTTTTTTCTGCTTTCAGAAGTCATTGAGGTCTATGTCCTAAGAACATTCTCTGAAAACTCATTTGATTTATTTTGTTGTTATTTAGTATAATATTACATACCCTATCTAAGTAGCAGCAAAACGAGTATGCAAGTTTTTTTGCAGGTTTTTGAAAGATATTAAAATGTCTGTCTCTACTATGACTAGTTTATAAATTAACAGGATTTTCATATTTCTGTGACATAGTAATTTTGACAGTTCTTCATACAGTTAATCAGGAATCCTATCTTCAAAATGCATTCCTTGAGGTTTAACTTCGTTGTGGAGAGTCTCTTCAGAATTAGAGAATTATGTAACACTTTTTCCAAAGAAAGGACTTCGTACAACTTCTTCACTGTGGCCATTGCCTCATAGGTCCTGCACCGTAGTTGTTTCATCACAGTTCTGTAGCTTATAAAGAGACAGGGATCTGCGGGAGAAAGTCCATCAGAGAGACTGGTTGAGGACATTAAGGTTAAGAACAGCCTCGGGGACAGTGATTGTGACATAGTGGAGTTAGTATTATACAGGGTAGAAGCAGACCAACATTGATGACATAACTGAATGGGTAGATTCAGGGAGAGCAGTGGATTATCTTGACCTTAACAAGGCCTTTGACACCATCTCCCACGACATCCTAGCAAGCAAGCTCAGAAAGTGTGGGATGGAAGACCAGACAGTGAGGTGGGTTAGGAACTGCTTACAAGACAGAGTTCAAAGAATCATAGAATCATAGAGTGATGTTCAATGGTGCGAGGTCTAGCTGGAGAGCTGTAACCAGCAGAGTTCCCCAGGGATCAGTGCTTGGTCCAGTGCTGTTCAACATCTTCATCAATGACATTGATGGGGGGACAAACAGACAGAGTCTGTTCAGCAAGTTTGCTGATGACACCAAACTGGGAGGCTTGGCTAATAGAGCTGAAGGCTGTGCAACCATCCAGCAAGACCTGGACAGACTGGAGAGATGGGCACAGAGGAACTAGATGAAGTTCAGCGGGGACAAGTGCAGAGTCCTGCATCTGGGGAGGAATACTAAACTGCACCAGTACAGGCTGGGAGGTGATCTGCTGCAGAGCAGTCCTGTGGAAAGGGACCTGTGAGTCCTGGTAGATAACAAGTTAACTATGGGACAGCAGCGTGCCTTGTGGCCAAGAAAGCCAATGGGATCCTGGGGTATACTAAGAAGAGTGTATCCAGCAAATCAAGGGAAGTTCTCCTTCCCCTCTACTCTGTTCTGGTGAGACCTCATCTTGAGTACTGCCTTCAGTTTTGGGGTCTCCAGTTTAAGAGGGACAGGGATCTGCTGTAAAGGGTCCAGCAGAGGACTAAAAGTATGATTAGGGGACTGGAACACTGCCTAATGAGGACAGGTTGAGGCACCTGGGGCTTTTTAGCCTGGAGAAGAGAAGACTAAGAGGGGATTTATAAACATTTATAAACATCTGAGGGCTGGGTGTCAGTAGTGGAGGTACAGGCTCTTCTCGTTTGCTGCCTGTGATAGGATGTTGTGGTAGGCCTGATAGGCCCAAAATAGGCTTATACATCTCCTTGCTTGTCCAGGCATGTTTTTCTGCTCCATGGAAGAAGCAATCATGGGAAAGAAGACAAAAGAAGCTGAAGCCACTAAGTTTAAAGACTTTGGCCTGCCCAGACTTGTCTTGGTCCTGTGGTAAACAAGGTGCATATACTTAGCTCATATCTGCCTTATGCAAGGCCTGTTCTTTTCCCAAATTTGGGTAAAGCATGCCTACAGCTTTGCTAAATATGGTAAGGTTTAGCTAACTGCCATTCTTGCTGCCTATTCGGTGTCCAAAGGGCAGTTACTCTCAGCCCACATTGATAAAAAGAGATACGCAGATAATCACAGTGTGCTCTGCCGTGCTCTGCCATTGTATTCATGCCTGCCATTGCTTGATGCCATTGCTTACTGCCTTATTCTTTGACTGGAAACTCCACTTTCTCATGTCTACCAAGAACAGGCTCTAAATGTCTTCACACAATCAGCCTGCATAGCCAGCATAACATCATGCTGCGATTACACATTGCACGACATCCTGCCTGCACTTGAAAGCCTCCTGCTAGCACTAGAAGTCTTAGAGATACACAGATCACCAAGAGGAGCCAGGAGACAAGAACAGAGATTGTCTGCCTACCTTACCCAGAAGCCTGAGAAGAATCAAGCCTCAGCAGCTGACAAGACAGGACAGATTTCCCTGAAAGCATTTGAGTACTGCCTGGGACTGTGGCTAGCCCCACGAGTTGAGTAATAATAATTTTGTGAGTAAGTAATTAAACGTCTCTTTGTAATTCACCATGTAATTCTGCCATAAGCAGAAAGAGCTCCTTGAGTCCATCTAGAAGGTAAGCAGTATATTGACTGCAAGTGGCATTTGACCACAAGAACCTTCTCTTCCAGTTCAATTCATATTTATATTTTTTGCTGGTTATTACTAGATATTCTTATTATCTACAAAGTGTTTCTGTGACCATGCAAGAACCTGAATATTACTAAAAATAAGTGTTTGAGGGTGGCAAGAGTTCTGAATGTCAAAATTAATAAATTATATTAATCTTGGAAAAAAATCATCTCACATTAATTAATTTCCCCTTCATAACATAGGAAAAGGAGCAATGGATATAAGTCACAGCATAAAAGGTTCCACCTCAACCTCCTTGGATGTCTTTCAAGGCCCGTCTGGATGTGCTTCTCTATGACTTGAGCTGGATTGTATTGTCCTGCTATGGCAGGGGGGTGTTGGACTCAATGATCTCTTTGGGTCTCTTCCAAACCCTGACGTCCTGTGAGCCATGAGGATGACTGGAGAACTTCAACATCTCCCCTATGGAGACAGACTGAGACCTGGGGCTGTTTAGTCTGCAGAAGAGAATCATAGAATATGGTTCTATGATAGAAATAAATCATAGAATAAAGCAGGTTGGAAGAGACCTTCAAGATCATCCAGTCTAGCCTATCACCCACTTCTGTTCGATCAACTAGACCATGGCACTGTCCTGGAGTCCTGTACCCCTAAATTCCTCTCCTGCCCGGACTTCGGGGGGAAAGGGGAAAAGCCGCCTCATTTCCCTCCCCCCTCGCTTGCCCTGCAGCTGTGAAGGGGGGGAGGACTGCACCGTGAGTTCTCGCGCTGGAGCCAGGCTGGGATTGGCCGTGCGCTTTCGTGCCTAAGGTGTGGTAACTCTGCCCTTTGTCTAGCGAAGGTTATAAATATTGGGGGTCTTCTCGCCATTGGGGTTCCCGCTTTGAAGTTTGCCTGTGCCTGGACGTATGTGTCTGCCTGAGCTCACACACTCCCCTTGGCTGGACTGCAGAGAGACCAAGGATTCGCTTTCCTATTAACACCTTTGTGAGCCTAACGACCCTTAACGACCCTTAAAGATTCACCTGCAGCTGCTGAAAGGAAGAGGAACATAGACCGCACGAGCCAGCCTGAGTGAGTTATTTGGCTTAGCTTAATTTAGTAAGAAACCGCTATTAAATAATAGCTGAGGCCTTTTCCAACTTCTGACTTCCAATATGGTCAGATTATTGATGGTATCCTTGTAGGTTAATTCTCATGCAATTGAATCTGCTTATCAAACTAAATTAATCTTTGTATATATAGTTGTGGGGGTGGGTTTTTGGGAAAATAAAAAATAACTATTTTTGATAAATTCCCGACTCGGACACATATTAATTCTTGCTCACTGCAACAGGCACTAAGTGCCTCATACAGTCTTTTCTTGAACATCTTCAGGGACCATGACTCCACCACCTCCCTGGGCAGCCCACTCCTATGACAAATCTCTCTTTCTGTCAAGAGCTTTCTCCTAACATCCAGCCTATATCTCCCCCCTGGCACAACTTGAGACTGTCTCCCCTTGTTCTATTGCTGGTTGCTTGAGAGAAGAGATTGACCTCCACCTGGCTGGCTACAACCTTCTTTCAGGTAGTTGTAGACAGCAATGAGGTTACCTTTGAGCCTCATATTCTCCAGACTAAACAACCCCAGCTCCCTCAGCCTCTCCTCATAGGGCTTGTGTTCCAGACCTCTCACCAGCTTTGATGCCCTTCTCTGGACACATTCCAGTATCTCAACATCAGAACTGGACACAATACTCAAGGCATGGCCTGACCAGAGATGACTGAGAGAAGATCTCATCGATGTATACAAATATCTGAGGGGTGGATGTAAAGTGAATGGGGCCAATCTCTTATCAGTGGTCAGCAGCAATAAGACAAGGTGCAACAGCTACAAAATGAAACACAGAAGGTTTGACCTTAACACAAGGAGAAACTTCTCTACAGTGAGCATGACAGAACACTGGAATAGGCTGCACAGAGAGGTTGTGGAGTCTCCTTTTCTGGAGAATTCGAAAATCTGCCTGGATGCATTCCTGTGCAGACTACCCTAGGTGATCCTGTTTTGGCAGGGAATTTGTACTCCATGATGTCTGATGTCACTTACAACCTCTAAGGTTCTGTGATTCTGTGTTTCTGTGATTCTATGTGCTACAGTAGCACAGCACCATGTAGATGATCCTTGAACAGTCCTTGAACAGAACCATTATGAACTTTCCATGAACCACAGGTGTATTTTCTTCATCTCTGCCTCTGGTTTTACCTCCTGAATGGACATTGAACCTATGTTGTAGCTATATCTCCAGTTCTGCCTCTGCTTTTATCTCCTTTCAGTCCTGACAAAGCTCCCAGCATAGACCTTGGATTTGATTTTACATTTTGCCTTATGTGGGGCTTTTGATGAACTCTATTGCTTCACCACTGTTATACTACTTAAGTAAAGTAGCCTAAACTGTGAGGTAGCAATCTCCTTGTAGATCAGTGTCCCAGGTTAGGGCAGATGCCTCCCCTGGGGAGAAATAAACTCACCACAACACAGATTTTTTTTGAAAGTCAGGGAAAGATGAAATTGTATTTCTTATAGTATAACAATGTAAAGAGAGATAATAACTAGAGATGGAAAAAAAAAAAAAAAACAATACAATAACCTTCAAGGAGATGGGGGAGGGGTCAAGAGCGGCGAAGTGGCAGAAGCAGCAGCAGCCAAAACAGCAGCCGGGGAAGATAGGCAAAGCTGAAGCAGCAGAAGCCAGCAGGAGGAGGCGGAGAACAAGCTGTGCTTCTAGACATTAAGCTCTTGATGCTCCAATTAAATTATATTAATTTATCTATTGTTGCCATTTTGTGGCCTATCCCTGGAGTGTTCATCTTTTCCCCATGTCTGAGCTAGAAAATCAGCTCAAACGGCCACAATCAGGATGCATTTGTGTTAAAGTCATATTTACTGACCATTAGGAGCATAAATCTTTCAAATTATTCATTTCTGGCTGGTCCACCTGATGGGTGAAAGGCCTGAGAGACATAAGTATCTTCAGGATGCTATGTATTTCACCTTCAATAAAGGGTAGACTTCACTCTCCAGAACTGTGGCCTGACAGGGAGTCCATACACCATCCCTTGAGATAGTCATCTCCAGAGTTGACATCCAGGTGCTGCAGATGAACCTCAACACCTGTGCACATTAACTCATCTTATGGGAAAATCAGTAGGAAACCCCTCTCTGGGTTAAGATCACCACCACAATTATAGGTGCATCTTCTTCCCCAGGTGGACAGGCCACAAACAGCAGTAAGAGAAGACATATGTCCTACTTTGCAGATTGGAATGATTTGCCAGTGTTCCGATTTATTTTACAGAAGCATAAAAGCAACAACAAAGAAGGCAAGATCAAGAAGAAACAACTGAGATTTTAGAGGTGCGTAAGATGCTATGCTTATGAAATAATTTTTAGCAGCACATTCTCAAAATATTACTCTCCATGGCTTCCTATATGTGGTGTTAAACTACTGTGAAAACAATAGATATACAATCCTGTAATAATTACTAGATAAAATTGTAGAGAATTGGTGAAATATTGTTATTTCAGTACTTAGACTCAAAGCTCTTTAGTACTTCTTAATAAATGTCTTACACCAATAAATATATATTTGTTAAGGAACAGCCAGAGAGGACAATGAATTGTCAATTTCATAGGATACTTCCTTCCAACAAGAGTAATCATACAATAAAATTTAAAGAAAGTTTTAATTTGCTGTAGATCAGCTCCTAGTCCACTGGAACTCCACCTGCTGTCATGTACAGCTCCTTCATCATGTTAAAACTCTAACTGAAACCCAAATGCCTGATATAAAAATGGGTGTGTCCAGCCAACAAGACGATTTAGGAATGTCTAAAGTTCTTCAGGTTCCTCACAGTCCTTTTGTTTTCTTTTAAAAAATTAAACTCCTGGGTCATCATTGGTGGATGAGAAGCTGGATGTGAGCCAGTAATGTTCATTTGCCGCCTATAAGGCAAGTCATATCTTGGCCTGCATCAACAGGAGAAGTTCAAGGAAGTTGCTAGGTCTTGTAGAGGAAAAATTAGAGAGGCAAAAGCCCACTTGGAGCTCAGGCTGGCCACGGCTGCCAAGGAAAATAAAAAGTGTTTCTTTAAATATATGAATGGCAAGAGAACAGCCAAGGGCAACCTCCAGTCCTTGTTAGATAGAGAGGGGAACATAGTGACAAAGAATGAGGAAAAGGCAGAGGTGCTTAACACCTTCTTTGCCTCAATCTTCACTAGTGGGACAGGTTGTCTCCAGGACAGCTGGACTCCTGAAGTGGTGGATGGAGTCAGGGACCAGTACAGTCCCCCTCTAATCCATGAGGAAGCAGTAAATGACCTGCTGTGTCATTTGGATCCTCACAAGTCCATGGGACCGGATGGAATCCACCCTAGGGTGCTGAGAGAGCTGGCAGCTGAGCTGGCCAAGCCACACTCCACCATTTATCAACAGTCTTGCCTTACTGGAGAGGTCCCTGAAGACTGGAAGCTGGCCAGCGTGATTCCCATTCACAAGAAGGGTCGTAAGGAGGAGCCAGAAAACTACAGACCTGTGAGCCTGACCTCAGTGCCAGGCAAGGTCATGGAACAGGTCATCTTGGGTGCCATCACAAAGCACCTAGAGGATGGCCAAGGGATCAGGCCCAGCCAGCATGGGTTTAGGAAGGGCAGGTCCTGCCTCACCAACCTGATCTCCTTTTATGATCAGGTTACCTGCCTGGTGAATGTGGGGAAGGCTGTGGATATAGTCTACTTGGACTTCAGCAAAGCCTTTGACACTGTCTGCCACAAGAAGCTCCTAGCCAAGCTGGCAGCTCATGGTTTGGACAGATTCACTCTGTGCTGGATCAAGAACTGGCTGGATGGCAGAGCTCAGAGAGTGGTGGTGAATGGTGCCACATCCAGTTGGCAGCCAGTCACAAGTGGTGTTCCCCAAGGATCAGTGCTGGGCCCAGTCCTGTTCAATACCTTGATGATCTGGACGAGGGCATTGAGTCCAGCATCAGTAAGTTTGCAGATGACACCAAGCTAGGAGCAGGTGTGGATCTGTTGGAAGGTAGGAGAGCCCTGCAGAGGGACCTGGACAGGCTGGATGGGTGGGCAGAGGCCAATGGGATGAGATTTAACAAGGCTAAGTGCAGGGTTCTGCACTTTGGCCACAACAACCCCAAGCAGCGCTATAGGCTGGGGACTGAGTGGCTGGAGAGCAGCCAGGAGGAAAGGGACCTGGGGGTACTGATAGATAGTAAGCTGAAGATGAGGCTGCAGTGTGCCCAGGTGGCCAAGAGAGCCAATGGCATCCTGGCCTGCATCAGGAACAGTGTGGCCAGTAGGACAAGGGAGGTTATTCTTCCCCTGTATTCAGCACTGGTCAGGCCACACCTTGAGTCCTGTGTCCAGTTCTGGGCCCCTCAATTCAAGAAAGATGTTGAGGTGCTGCAACGTGTCCAGAGAAGGGCAACAAAGCTGGTGAGAGGCCTGGAGCACAAACCCTATGAGGAGAGGTTGAAGGAGCTGGGCCTGTTTAGCCTGGAGAAGAGGAGGCTCAGGGGTGATCTTATTACTGTCTACAACTACCTGAAGGGGCATTGTAGCCAGGTGGGGGTTGGCCTCTTCTCCCAGGCAACCAGCAATAAAACAAGGGGACACAGTCTCAAGTTGTGCCAGGGTAGGTATCGGCTGGATATTAGGAAGAAGTTCTTCCCAGAGAGAGTGATTTGCCATTGGAATGGGCTGCCCAGGGAGGTGGTGGAGGCACCGTCCCTGGAGGTGTTCAAGAAAAGCCTGGATGAGGCACTTAGTGCCATGGTCTAGTTGACTGGATAGGGCTGGGTGTTAGGTTGGACTGGGTGATCTTGGAGGTCTCTTCCAACCTGGTTGATTCTATGATTCTATGATTCTAACAGATGTGTGGCCAGCAGACTGAGAGAGGTGATTCTAATACTCTATTCTACACTGGCGAGATCTCACCTGAAATGCTGTGTCCAGCTCTGGGGCCCTCAACATAGAAAGGACATGATTGTAATCAGGAGGATTCAGAGGAAGGCCACAAAGATGATCAGAGGACTGGGGGACCTCTTGTGCAAAAACAGTTGGGGTTGCTCATTCTAGAGAAGAGAAGGCTCCACTGCATTTCAGTATGCAAATGTGACCTATAGAAAGGCTGGTGAGAGACTGTTTAGAAGGGCGTCTAGTAATAGGATGAGTGGCAATAGTTTTAAACTGGAGCAGAGTAAGTTTAAGTTGGATATTAGGAGGAAATCTTTCATAATGAGGGCAGTGGAATACTGGAAGTTTGTCCAAAGGTATTGTGGAAATCCCAGCCCTGGAGACATTCATTATTGTGAGAGATTATGCAAAATTAATAATCTGTATTAATTTTGATACCTAGGCAATGATTGTTAATAACTAGGAGACCTGTTTATTGACATTAAAACTCACCAGAAAACTTACTCACAGGTTCAAAAATGCATGGTTTGGAAATTCATACATCCAGGGAACAGGCAAAACTAGATAACTTATTTCTTAAATTGGCAAACACAGCTAGTGTACTGGAAGAGGCTTTTAAGTATAAATCAGACAGTACCCAAAACATGTGGAACTCTGTCTTATTAGCTGCTGAAATTTGATTCTTCCCAGACTTCTGGGGAAAGGAGGCAGACAATCTCCAACCTTGTCTCCTGGCTCATCTGCATGATCTGTGTATCTCCAGGACTTCTCATCTTAGCAGGAGACTTTTAGATGCAGGCAGGACTTCTTGCCATGTGCAGTCTCAGCACAATGTCTGGCTGGTTATGCAGGCCAATCACATGCAGGCATTTAGAGCCTGTTCCTGGTAAGCTCTCCAGGAAAATTCAGGATGCAAAATGAGGCAACCGCAGCCCCCGTGCTACTTGCTTGTTCCTTTTATCTATATCCAGCCCAAGACTAAGGCGGCGTTGGACATAAATTAACCAATCAGAATGGCACTTTGTGAGGCCTCATCATATTAAGTGAAGCCAGGGGGTTCGCCATTCCCTCCCATGGTTATCTACCCCCAGCAGAGAATTGGGAACAGAGAAACATGTCTGGGCAAGCTAACACAGACAAGCCCATGTTTGCCCTATCAGACCTACCACCACAATGACCAAACTTGATGGGGCCTTGAGAATCCTCATTTAGTTAAAGATCCCTGCTCACTGAAGGGGGTTGGACAAGATGGCCTTTGAATGTCCCTTCCAACCTGATGCACTGTGTGATTCAATGGTCCTACTCCCTGGATAAGTAGGCAATAGCAGTTCATATTCAGAAACATGTGAATTGACAACCATTTAAATCACCATTGTACACCCCGAACAGACATGAGCGCTTTACCAAGGAAGTCAGAAAACAGTTTCTGAAAGGCACACCTGAATCTTTACTGTACGGTTAAAGTTTTATTCAGAAAGAAATAATTGAAGAAAAAAGAAAACGTACTCAAAATTCTGTAAGACATGCTTCTAATTAATGAAGACTTTCCTGTGAAACTTCTACTCAGCTGGAATTGGATGTTTTTTTAATGGAAATTAAATGCAAGCATAATGTTCAACTGAGAAAAACAGAGCGTGGGTTTCACCAACAAGACAGCAGAATACATAATGAAAAAGTGTTCTGAAAAATATTCTGCTGTAACCCTGTTCTCAGTAGGAATCAATAATTTAATTTTTGTTTTATATAGGCTATAGAACTTTTTCATGCATAAAACACTAGACTTCTTGAGTCCAGTCTGTTATTAGGCACTTATTATCAAATAGATTTGTGTGCTATGGAACCAAATTATATGTTTGTGCAAAATAATAACCAGAAAAATAATTTTTTTTTTAGGTCTTATATATTAATGTGAGTTTGGAAAAGGAAGAGTTTGAACCTCTCCTAGTTTTGTTACTGATTGTATGCTATATTAAGCTCATAAGACTCTGTAAGTTAGTGAACTCTTGGGAGAATTATCTTCAATTCATTTAAATTAATTATCACAGTATCACAGTATCATCATGGTTGGAAGAGACCTCATAGATCATCAAGTCGAACCCTTTACCATAGAGCTCAAGGACAGACCATGGCACCAAGTGCCATGTCCAACCTTGCCTTGAACTGCCCCAGGGACGGCGACTCCACCACCTCCTCAGGCAGCCCATTCCAGTGTCCAATGACTCTCTCAGTGAAGAACTTTCTCCTCACCTCGAGCCTAAATTTCCCCTGGCACAGCCTGAGGCTGTGTCCTCTTCTTCTGGTGCTGGCCACCTGAGAGAAGAGAGCAACCTCCTCCTGGCCACAACCTCCCCTCAGGTAGTTGTAGACAGCAATAAGGTCACCCATGAGCCTCCTCTTCTCCAGGCTAACCAATCTCAGCTCCCTCAGCCTCTCCTCGTAGGGCCTGTGCTCAAGGCCTCTCACCAGCCTCATCGCCCTTCTCTGGACACATTCAAGCATCTCGATGTCCCTCCTAAACTGGGGACCCAGAACTGAACACAGTACTCAAGGTGTGGTCTAAGCAGTGCAGAGTACAGGGGCAGAATGACCTCCCTGCTCCTGCTGACCACACCATTCCTGATGCAGGCCAGGATGCCACTGGCTCTCTTGGCCACCTGGGTACACTGCTGGCTCATGTTCAGGCGGGTATCAATCAGCACCCCCAGATCCCTCTCTGTCTGGCTGCTCTCCAGCCACTCCGACCCCAGCTTGTATCTCTGCATGGGGTTGTTGTGGCCAAAGTGCAGCACCCTGCACTTGGAGCTATTGAATGCCATTCCATTGGACTCTGCCCATCTGTCCAGGTGGTCAAGGTCCTCCTGCAGAGCCCTTCTGCCCTCCAACCCAGCCACATCTGCCCCCAGCTTGGTGTCATCTGCAATCTTGCTGATGACTGACTCGATGCCCTCATCCAGATCATCTATGAAGATGTTAACGAGGATGTGGCCCAGCACTGATCCTTGAGGGACACCGCTAGCAACTGGCCACCAGCTGGATGTGGCACCATTCACCACCACTCTCTGGGCTCGGCCCTCTAGCCAGTTCCTAACTCAGCCCTTACAAAACTGAGAGCACCATTAAGTGAGAAATAAAAAATACATACTTATATTTTAAAAAAATCATGATACAATACCCATATTTCCAATCATTTTAGGAATCAATAGCTACAAGATGCAAGATGCAAATCCATATAATCACATATCAGCACATAACAGCAATATTATTGAAAAAAGACAGTAAGCAAGACTCAGGAGTCTGTTTAAAACTCAAAAGCAGAAACTTGAACATAAGGATCGTCTAAAGACTATTTTTGTTTCCTCTATACAGGGTTCAGGAAGTGAAATAATGAAATAAGATGTGTAGTACTGAACATAAAAACTTAGACATGACTTACTTGGAAAAGTAATTTATGACACAATTTCAGTAAGTACTAATCTATGTATCATAAAAAATAAATAAAAGGAAAACAACACTAAAATGAACCTTAGATCCTAGTTTATTTTTGATCTGCAGTTAAAATTTATGAAATAGACCTTCAAGTTTTCATGGATAAATTACAGAGAAGTGCTACTAAAACACTCAAATTATTTAAGGGTCACTGAATAGTTTCAAATTCTCATGTGAGCTTGTATTTCCATTGGAAATTCCAACATTCAAGCACCCAGGTACCTTCTCTCTCCACACTGAAATATTACCCCATTTTCCTTCTTTGAACTGGGCTCAAAAGTATTTGCTGCAACCATTGCTTCTTCCAGATCTACTAGATCATTTATGCTGTCCTACACAGTTTCTGAAATGTAATGAGGGGTGAAGACTTGAAGACTTATGCTGAAAGAAAAGTTTTCCAGGGATTCTATTGTACAGGAGAAAAAGTAGAAATGCTACACATGAAAGTGTGTAATGAGAATCTGGATGAAGAAAATCCATTATGTATGGGGAAAACAAAACAAAACAAAAAAGCCACTTGTTTTTCAAAGTATTATCAGATTTGAAGTGAAGCTCTAAACCTGCTCCTATTCAGAAAACAGATAGGATTTTTTTTCCCAGAGAGCTGTCCTGGAAATACGTGACTTTGACTTAGAGTGGCATATACTAGAAGAAGTTAGGCTGTAAAGCTTAGCATCCCTGGTAATAGTTCATCTAAAGTGTAAAATATCTCTGTGTCACCATTCAAAGGAAAAAAATTCCCAGATGAGTAAAATTGCCAGCTACCAGGTTGTCATCTAAGGATTTTCAAACCAATCTGTTAAGATGGCAAAGAGGTATATTCCTAAGATTACTGTCTTACAGGAATGCTAGACGGCACGACATGTCTTACATGGGCACTTACAGGTGTCAGAGTTACCTCCACTGCCATCTCTAGTTGCCATTGATGCAGAGAGTATAAATGCAGGTTGAAAAACAAGAGTCCATTCAGCACAAGTGTGATGGTTCGTGGTGCTACCTGACCGCCCCTCCCCCCCCAACCCCCACCCTCTGTGGAAATCACCCAGACTAGACTCAGCGGGCTCTGGAAATTGAATGAAACTTATTATTTACAGCTTAGCACAATAGACAAGCAGATATTTACAGTATATACAGTTATATACAGAAATATACAAGGTAAAAGGTAATGCAGAAACACAACAGCCCTCCCAGAAACCTGAGTCCCCAGGAGGGGCTCCCAACCACCCTTCCACTTTCTTTCACCCTTCTACCTTACCCCAGATGTTGCCTTGTGCCCAGAGGAAGAATGGAGGGTCAGCCAAGAGGGTTAGGAAGCAAGTGCATTAATCGGAAAGATGGAGGGTGAGGTTAGAGAGAAAAATGCATCTCCAAGCCCAGGCTGTGCCTGAACACCAAATGCTTTATCTATGTTTGGATTCTTGTTCTTATACATCTCAGCAAGCCTATGAGTGAAGTAGACATCAGCATTGTTTCTCTTTCACAGCCTGTGATCTAATCCCTCTCACCAAAACGTTCTAGCTAGCTTCAAACTAGCACAAGGCTGAAATTTTCCAGGTCCATTTTAAAGAGGATATCAGGTGCTACCTGAGTAGCAGGAGGAGCTTGCATACTCTGATCCTCTCTCCGATGACCTTCACTGCTCAGCACAACCAGAGCAGCTGCATTAGCACAATCTCTCATCCAAGAAGGACAAATGCAAAGCTGAGAATTAATTTATCTTGCTACCCTCCCACACACCCTCTTCTTTCCCACTCCCTCCTTCATTCTGTCCTTTTTCCATCTGGGTATTTTTGTCTTTATTTTGTTTGGGGTTTTTGTTTTGTTTGTTGGTTGGTTCTTTTTTTGTCACTCCTCTTATCTAATTGTTTTCAGAATATCACATAGTGAGAGTTTTCTTGCTTATTATGGAAACTTTATATGAAAACTGTTCCATTAAGTCTGAGACCACTATAATTGTGCTGCATTCAGATAAATATCCATATATGAGTAGTTTGAAATTATCACCATCCATAATTTTTTGCACACTTATAGCAATTTCAAGTAAGCATTTCCACAGTGAACAAGTTCTTTTGTCATACGTCCTCTTATTTCTATGTATTATATATTACTGTAAAATAAAGATTACTACTAAATTCTAGAACACTTACATATTATTTTTCTTTTCATTTTCAATAAAATACAAGAATTTCTTATAATCCTTACTTCTTTGCATTTTAATCCTTTTGTTCATTCTTGCCAGGTCATTAATTCATTGATTGAGATCCTTTGTGCTTGTTTCCATAGAACAGACAACAGTAAGATTAAATCTTATTGTCAAGCAATGTTGTTTTCTACTATGTTCAAAGCACAAGTGAAGAAAAAGATCACAGGGTCTTCTGAGAATTCTGGTTTTACCCATTGTCTCACACACAGCTTTCATTGTGATTGAACAAAGACTGAAGGTGTAGTAGTCATCCTTCCCTAGCAAAATTACTGTTTTACTCAAACATTTACTCATCAGTCATAATACACTAATGTCCTTATCATACAAAGGTCCCTCACATCATACAATAGTCATGTGACAGAATCATAGAATTGTTTTGCATGGAAAAGACCATTAAGATGAACTAGTGCAGCTGTTAACCTAACAGCAACCTGGCCATTAAACCATGTCTTAAAGTGCTCTGTCCATACACTTCCTGAACATCTCTGAGGATGGTGACTCCACTACCTCCACTACCTCCCTGGGCAGCTCCTTCCTGTGCCTGGCCACACTTTCTGTAAAGATTTTTTAAAAAAATATCCAACATAAACCATCCCTGGCACCATTTCAGGCCATTTCCTTTCATACTATCACTTGACACTAGTGAGCTTGCACAAGAACACATCTTTCTTATAGATTATATGGACTACTGTGAAAGGGTCTGTGCTAGTTTGAAACAGGCTAGAATGTTTTGGTGAGAGAGAGTAGATAATTGGCTATGAAAGGAAAACATGGTTTTGTCTCTTCTCTCACAGTACCGCTGAGAACTGTGGGAACAAGAAGTAAACATTAGATAACATTCTCCATTTTGTCTCACTCTGCATTTGCCTTCAGATCAAGCCACATCTCCTTAACCTCACTGCCAATAACCTTGCTCCTTAACCTCTTGGCTGTGCCTCTATTCTTTTCTCAAGATTGGGCTAAGGTTGAGAGGGGCAGGGGGAGATGCTGGGGTGGTTGAGAACCCCTCCTGGGGACTCAGGTTTCTGGGAGGGGAGTTGTGCTTCTGTATTACTTATCCTTTGTATATTTCTGTATATAACTGTATATATTGTGAATATCTGCTTGTATATTGTGCTGCTGTAAATAAATAGCTTCATTTATATTCCCGGAGCCCGTCTGAGTTAGCTGGGGCATTTTAAAAGGGGGGGGGGGGGGGGGCGAGATAGAAGCCAAACCACCACAGGGTCAAGAAAACATCCAGGAGTTCTCTATCTCTATATAATTACTACTCTGACCAATGTTATCAGAAAATAAAAAGAAAGTACAAGCTGTGGGTGTTACCAGTGCTATATCCAAAGTCTGACTCAGTTTCAATATATTTTGTACAATTTTTTTCCTATTCATTCATAAGGCAAACTATTTGGCAAGATGTGTTTATTTTACAAAATATAACTTATCAGAGTGGAGTTTATCCTTCCTGTGAGTGTGTGTGCACACATAATCACAGAATGTCTTGGGAATGTTTTTATCAGAAAAACACCCACTGACTAGCAATTTATAAGCAGGGTAGTCCAAACCAGTAAAATTATCTTCGATTTTTTTTCTTCTTTTTTTTTCAATCCAATATTCTTTAATTAAGTACCAAAGAATAGTATAAACTACCTAGCAACCAAACAGATTATCTTTCCATGTACATTTCAACTGCTTACCCAGGTGCTAAAGTGCAATTTTAGGAAATAAATATTAGATGTTAATTTTGAAAAAAATCTTGTGTTGTAGCTTAACAAAAATATTTTCATTGTATATTTTAATAAATACACATTTTCATGTGTATTTAACAAGAAATTCTTCTCCTTTGAGTCTGAATATCTTGGGAAGGTATCTGTGTTGAAGTGTAGCTGCATCCTCTAGAGCCAATAACAGAAAAAAAAAACCCAACAGTAGTTTTACTCAGCCAAGATCTAAATTACAACATATTTACCTGTGTTACTTGGATACAAAGGACATAAAGGTAAGTATATAGTTAGCTGTGCAAGTGAAGATACAGCAAATAGAGGTTATGGCAATGATAGATTTGACTGCTTAATTCTCCATTGACTCTATAATGAAAGCAGAATTTACTTTTCTATGAAAGGTCATCCATGTTATATATATTCTGAAAGCGCAAACTGAGTTTCTCAGAAAATTCCATTCTGAAAATAAAGTTACATTGAATAACACAATTTATTACCATTTGAATGTTACAATAATACACTCTTCCCAAAAACAGAAGAAATAAAAGAGAGCTTTCCATGACAGGAGATCATAACAAAATACTCTCAGAAATATTTAGACTTCCTTAGACCTTTATGTTTCCTGCTTTTTCAAAATACAGAAGTGGGCAAGCTAAGCACAGAACACATGTTTCTTGTCTTCAATCTCTATACTGCTGTTGGCCAAACTTAAAAAAAAAATCTATATGCAAAATACTAGAAGACCTGCGCCATTTCACAGGCCATAGATGCAACATATGCATTAACTTTAATGGGATCCTTATGTATTGAAAAGTAATTAGTGATGCTTGAAGATGAAAGAGCTGTGCTTCACTGAAATTAGAAGAGGCTACTTTGGTGAACAGATGGACTTTGGCTGTGGAATGCACTTTTCAGATTTTCACCTGATTAACTGTAGAAATTAGATGGAAGGTTCTAACAGACAAAATTAACAGCTTGATGCAACATGATTTTGATTCAAGTCTAATAGTATGGAAAGGCTTTACACCATTCTTGCATAATGATTGCAGTAAATAACTGAGAATATTAGATGAATCCAAAATACTGTATTTGTGATACTGCTGTAAGTTTCAGTGCTTCAGTGGATTCCTAGTGAGACGATTCTCATACTTTATGCATTGCTATTGGATTATCACAAACTCTTTCCTTCATTTGTTGTCTCCAGTATTTTTTTTTTTACTTTTGTAGAGATTTCAAAATAATTTCGTGGTTTTTTGCATGTCTCTGAACTTTTCAGTTCCAAACACTAGCTAAATACATCAACCTACAACTGTCTTAAGCTGAAAAATCTGTGAACTATTGATTTGCATCTTCTGCTTTTTTAGTCTGTCATCTTTTGTTTCAGGGGCATTAAACTGTTGCTAGTTCAAGGAAAACACAGTATTTCACAGGAACACCTGAAAAATATATTATTACTTGAATCCACTTACAGCATATTCTCGATATCTGTATTTCTAATCATCTCTTGGTTGAAAGATATAAGAGGGGAAAATGCCTTGTATTTGTCTTAACATCTATCCACCACCCCCCCTCCAATTTATCCCCATATATCTTTGCCCTCTATTTTTGCAGAGACTAAAACATTGTAAAAATTATATTAGATATATTTCTTTAAATGTTATTCTCTTTTTATTGCTGAAGATTACATCCCCGATTATAAATGCAAAATTCAGGAATGATGAGGCTAAGGGTAAAACTGAAATACAGACAAATGCTAAAATAACTCAGAAGTTGTTAAGGGCTCAATAACTGAGGAGACATTCGAAATACTCAGCAACTGATGAAACCTCTTTTCAAACTTCTGTTCACTTTTGGTTTCTTGTAAGTTTAGAAAAACTTGGAACTCTATTATAACACTACAGTTAATATGCTGTTCAATCCATCTTGTTTGAATGGGTAAAATGACCTTTTCTCATAGGAAATAATTAACAAATTTTCACATTTTCTTTTTTTTAATAATAAAATTAAATGTAAAAAAACCCAACACTTTTCTCATCTTCACTGTAAAAATAGTAAAAGAAATTTAAATTCTGTCTCATTAAGGATCTTTATTATTGCATGATGCAGAACAGGTGCTTAGTAAGTACGAAGGAGATAAACCCTGAAAGCAGTTTTTTTGTTTCTCAGGAGTATGTCTGATTGAGTGCTTCAAAATTTCTCCACACAAAGTAAAACAAGACTTTCACTGATTTTAATTGCTCAAAGCTGGAGTTTGAAGAAAGCTAAAAGTTTGTGTCTGAAAGTCTCAATAGCCTCTATTCTAAAGAATAATGCCCTCAGTGTTAGCAAATAACAATATTTTAAATAGAAAGCTGTTATATTTGACATTGCCTATCTACACAGACACATTCTTCTGAAATAATTCTGTGGGCAATCTGGGAAATGCCACCACACTAAAGGTTAATTAAGCAGTAAGACATGACAAATCATGCCATAGTGCAAATCTGTACATACCTCAAGAAGACAATGAGGCAGAAGGTAAAGCAAAAAGCCTCTGGTGCACCAGAGCTATCTTTTTGTTAGAATGAATGCATAATGAATAATATTTTTTTTAAAAGGCTTTCAAATATCTACTTGCAGTTTTTAAATGCAGAGTTAAGAGACTGGAGGAAAAACTGACTGAATATATCAAAAGAGTTAGAGTACACTCCTGAACCAGAACAACAAGGGCTCTACAAACAACAATATCTTAGGCAAAAGGTCAATATATCACAGTGCATAAATGCTTCAGTTAGGAGACAATTTAATTCAAATTAATTACAAGCTTCATTGGTTTTCCTTTCTGTTTAAGCATAGGATGTTTTCTTGTGTGCTTATATCCTGGATTAACTTTAGGAGTATTCACTGCAGTAGCACTAATCGAAGTCCTGAAAGCAACTGAGATGACTGAGGTTGTCATATCTGACTATAGACAAAACCCCACAACCTGTTTCTTTAATTCACAGAATCAGGAAATAGGGTGGACTGGATGGTCTCCAGGGGTCCTCTCCAACCCCTCTGCTACAGCAAGATTAGGTAGCACAGGAACGTGTCCATGTGGTTTTTGAAAGCCTCCAGAGAAGATGACTCCACAGCCTTGTTGCAGAGGGGGATTCTCAGTACCTACGCCTATTTGGCTGAGGAGAGAAATTAATTCAGGGCAATATAAATTTTATATAAAAATACAGATTTATTAAATTCAATATTCTGAACTCTCACCACCCCCAACCACTGTATATTAATATAAATGTTCACTACACGATTATGAAAACAATTTAGGATAAAATATGTACAGCGAATTTGTTAATTAACTAGTAAACATTCCAACTATAAACAGAGAGAGGAATTTTCCCCGCAGCTTAATGCTGTTTGGGATCTTTATGTTATTTGCCCAGCAGAGCAGGCTGAAACTCTTTCTGCTCTACGGCAGAGCCAATTTATATTACAGAGGTATTAAAGCTTTTACTCACAATTCTTATTAATTATTAATCACCCACCAGGGCTGCGTCACAGCCTGTGCCTTATGTCCAATTCTCCAGGGTCTCTGCCTGTGGACTCTGAGGCTGGAATCCTCCCGGCTTGAGGGGAGAGGATAAATCTTCCCAGTTTCTGGGGAAATAGGCTTTCTCTAACCTCTGTTCTCCTGGCGAAGGACGATCTCTGCCTTGGTGCTGCTGGCTTCTGGAGAATGTTGTGCTGCCTCTGGCATGGTTCTTCATGGCTTCAGGCCGTGTGTGCAGACAATCTGGAATCTGCTTCCTGGTTATCTCAGCAGCAATGGCTTTTACCAGGCAATGGTAGGCAGTGGGCATGCAAAGTGTGCACGGCTTCTGGGAGTCTAAGCTCCATAGGTAAAGCAATGCAGGATCTGGTCCTGATAGCAATAGCGTGCAGATGTGCACAGCTGTCTTAGGAGGCTATAGGCTCCTTATATATATATATATATATATATATATACATATATATGTGCAGGCTTAAATGAGCTCTGCATCTAAGATACACAGGCAGGTAAGCTGTGATTGAGTCAAAGCATGAGGTCTGAGCCTCTGAGAATTGGAGCTATGCAATGGCATCCAAGCATGGGGGTCTGAGCCGAGCTATGCAGGGTCTGTGCCATGCACGTGAGTCTGAGCAGCAGGGCACTGCAATGGGGTCCAAGCTGAACTGCAAGTAGGGCCAGAGCTGAGCTGAGCTGTGCAGGGGTCTGAGCATGTTTACCTGTGCACCCCTATTTGTTGAATGTGGACTGAGATTAATGGCTCCTTTGGACACTAGAATGACCAATCAGGTTGGCAGTTTGCCAAACCTTATCATAATAGACAGAAGGCTCTTGCCTGGACTTTCCCAAATATGGGGATCACATGGGTTTATCCCAGGGAGACATGAGCTGAGTGTGTGGGGACTTACCCAACTTGTTTACAACCAGGGTTCCTGGCAGAAAGACATGTCCAGACAAGTTCAGGCATAAACAAGCCTCTTTTTGGGCCTACAGGCCCTCCATGACAAGCCTCTCACAAAATCACACAGAATGACTATGGTTGGAAAAGACCTCTAAGATCATCAAGTCCAGTCATTATCTAAAGCTACCAGAGACTGTACTCCACAATATCCTTGAACAGCATATCTAGACAACTTTTAAATACATCGGGGGCGGGGGGAGGGGTGTGTGTGTGTGTGTGCGAAATTTAACCAATTCCCTGAGCACCTCTTATCCTATCAATTATGGCTTGTAAGAAGAGACCACTACCCAATTCTCTACAACATCCTTTGTCTGAGAAGACTGTTCCAGTGCTCTGTCATCCTCAAAGTCAAAAACTTTTTCCTTATGTAGGGATGAAACTTCAGAATGTGAGTTCTATCTAGGGAATGCCCTCAGCAAATAATGGTTTAAGTATTTTTCTAAATACAAATTTTTATCATCATACTGGATGTACCACACACCCTGCCTTTCTCCACTCTGAACATCCTTCTGTGGTACTTAATTTTCAATTATGTCCTTGATTATAATAACCATCCACCATGAGAAGTTTCATGTTAGAACAAAGAGTTTATATCAGTCAGAAAAAGCAGGTTTCATCAGAAATCCTGTGGTCAAGTTGCTACAGCAAAACTTTGCAAGGTGAAGTTGTGTTAATGATTTTAAATTATTTCAGTATCTTTATAGCTGACTTAAAACTCATTCACAGTGATAAGTATATTTTATATGATTATACAACAGCACACTGGAATCTATGAAATCTCTCCTTTCCAAAATACCTTAGCTGTTGTTTCCTCAGTAGTATTAATGTGCAGAAAAGAATTTACCACTTTTACTGTGAGTAAATGGGGAAAAAGAGGAACAAATCTCTCTTTGGAAAGATGGATAAGTGCTGAAGACGCCAGTCAGAGACTGCAAGAGTTTGTTCTTTTAACAGACTTGTTTGCTCCTGGCCATATCATAAAAATGCTATTTCTCTCCCTGTGTACCATGGGTATAGATACCTGTTCCTTCATGTCATTTTATTATTGATGTGGACAAGCTGGGTCAATGAGCAGAGGTCAGCTTTATAATATCCAGTGAGGCAAAGTGCTGAGTCCTGCACTTGAGTGACACAACAACTTCAGACAACACTACAAGCCTGGGGGTAGAGTGGCTGAAAAACTGCTCAGCAGAAAGGGTCCTTGGGGATGTTGATTGAGAGACAGTTGAACATGAGCCATCAGTGTGCTCAGGTGGCAAATAAAGCCAATAGCATCCTGGCCTGGATCAGGAATAGTTTGGCCAGCAGGAGTAGGGAAGAGATTGTATCTCTGTACTCAACACTGGTGAAGCTGCACTTCAAATACTATGTTCGTTTTGGGGCCACTCACTACAAGAAGGACACTGAGGTGATGGAATGTGTCCAGAGAAGGGAAACATGTCTGGTTAAGAGACATGAGAACAAGTCTTATGAGCAGCAGCTAAAGGAATTGGGACGGTGTCGCAGAGGGGGTTCTCTATGCCTACACCTATTTGACAGAGGAGGGAAATTAATTTGAGGCGATATTAATTTTATATAAAAATATCATTTACTAAAATTAATATTTACAAACTCTTGCCACCCCCAACCACTGTTTAGTCCTTTTGTGCAAGTTTATGAAAACAATCTAGAGATATAATATATACAGGGATCTGGTTAATAATTGGAAAACATTAAATTATAAACTATTTGCAGAGAGAGAAATTTCCCTTTGGCTTAGTGCCACTTGGGAACTATGCTACTTGCCCAGCAGGGTGGGCTGAAACTGTGTCTGCTCTAAGGCAGAGACAACTTATATTACAGAGGATTAAGCTTTACTTATAACTGTGGCTATTAATTATTGATCACCCTCCCAGGGTTGTGTCACAGCTTGTGCCCAGTGTCAGGACTTCAGGTGATCTTTGCCCAGGGACTCTGTGGGGCTGGAATCTTCCCGGCTTGAGAGGGAAATGATAAATCTTCCCAGTCTCTGGGGTAGACAGATTTCTCTAACCTTTTGTTCTCCTGGCGTGGGATGGTCTCTGCCTCAATGCTGCTGTCTCCTTCTTCAGGTTTATCAGCTGGCAGGATTCCAGGAACAAGGGAAGGATGTCCGTGCAGTTTCTGGCATAGTCCTCTGCACTGCCAACAGGCTGTGTGTGTGGGTGCAGACCGTCCAAAGGTCTGCCTTCCTGGTTCTCTTAGCTGCTATGGCTTTCACCAGGCAAAGCTGGGAGTCTGAGCTCTGTAGATAAATCAAGATAGCTGGCTGGTATGCAGAGCTGGCTCTAGGAGGTTCTATCAGCTCCTTATATATATAAATGGGTGCAGGTTTGAATGAGCTTCTGCATCTAAAGTACGCAGTCAGGTTAGCTGTGAATTGGATTGAAATAAGAGGTCTATGCCTCAGAAAGCATCGGAGCAATGTTTTGGCTTCTGAGCATGTGGGCATGAGTGGCTGAGCACTTCGGGTGCAGGTCAGAACTATAGCTGATCCGTGCAGGTGGGTCAGAGAGCTGAGCTGCACTGCAGGCAGGGTCAGAGCTGATCTGAACAGGTCTGAACTGAGCTGAATCTGAACAGCTGAATTTGAACATGTGGTGCTCCTTTGCACCCTTCTTTATAGACTGTGGGCTGAGATTAATGGCCCTTTGGCCATCCAAAGTGACCAATCAGGTTGGCAGTAAGCCAAACTTTACCATTTTAAGCAGAAGCTGTTTGCCTGGACTCTCCTAAATATGGGGATCACATGGGCGGACCCTAGGGATGCAGGAGTTGGGTGTGTGTTTGTTACACAACCCTGTTTACAATCAGGGGTCCTGGCAGAAAAACATGTCCAGGCATGTAGAGGTATAAGGAAGCCTCTGTTCGGGCCCACAGGCCCTCTACAACAGACAGGAGACCTCATTGTTCTCTACAACTGCCTGAAAGGAGGTTACAGTGTTAGTCTCTTCTCCCTAGTATCATGTGTTAGAATGAAAGGAAGTGTCTTCAAGTTGTGCCAGAGGAGGTTTAGGTTGGATATTAAGAAAAATTTCCTTAGTGAAACAGTGGCCAGGAATTACAACAAGCTGGCCAGGGAAGTGGGGGGAGTCACATTTGTGGAGGTGTTCAAAAACTATGTAAACATGACATTGTGGGACATGATTTAATGGCCATGCTTGTGTTAGGTCAATGGATGGACTTGGTTTTAAAGGTCTTTCACAACAAAAGCAATTCAGTGATTCTATGAACATCTATGCTATTCCAACTTACACAGTGAAGGACATGGATATTTCTAGCAGATATAGAAATATATTTCATATTAAAAAGATCACTATTAACATTTTTTAGGTAGAAATAATGGTCTACCTTCAGTCTTTCCATATCAGTTCTCTCAAAGCTTCCCCCTCCTTATCCTATTGACCTTGTAGGCCACTCCAGTTTCTGTGCATCTTAGCTACGCTGCACAATCTTCTCTATACTAAGAATCCCATCTCTTCAGGTTATGTATTCTGGACCCCATTCTCCTCCAAATTAGACCCCATAGAGCTCCTTCACATGCAGGTCCAAGCGTTCCACTTCGACTGAACTCAAGAAAGTGGTGCAAATCTTATCAATCCTTACAAGTCAGTTCAATGTGTAAGGTCATACCCACAGTTGCCTCTCTGGCAGAGATTACTGTCCTCAGAGCAAAGTCAGCAGCCTGGGTAGCACAGATGTGCTGCAGCTCAGAGACAAGTGTTCGACTGAACATCTGTCAGTTTCAGGTTACAAGACTGTGAATGGTTGGAAATTATTCAGATCCCCTTTCTGTATTTCAGTGCAGCAGCTGAAGCTTTAACTGGACCTAAGCAAGGACAAAAAAATATTCAACGCTGTGTTTTAACTTCTTCCTACTCACAAACTGACCAAAAGCACTTTTTTTCCTCACAGAATAAATCTGTTTGTCTTTGTATGTTTAGCAAATATTTATATATTTATAAAATCAAAATATTTAGTAGCAGTTCAATGCCTTTACTCCTTTTAATAATAATTTCTGTCTCAAGGATGAAATTTTTTTTAAAACCAATCACAGATTTAAAAAAATCAGCCGAGACATATAGCATGATCAAAACTGGTCAGTTAAAGCCACGGAGATTACATTCAAATGGAATTTATTCAAAATAAGTACTTTCTGAATCATAGGAAGAAAATCTTTCTAAACAAAGTGTAATATGCTTATTCTAAGTATATATTCCAGTAAAATTCCTTCACCTCCTCTCTGCCAAAACAGCAATGGGATTTTGAAAAATGGGAAGGTAAATTGATTTGTCTTAAGAGACTGTATATTGTTTTACTCTGTAGCCTTATCTGAAGAATACTTAAACTAATTTTGTAGAACAGGAGTCTTGTTTGACAGGTAAGAAGCTTCTATGGTGTAAAGTAAAATGATTTAAAAAAAGCAAAAAAAAAACCCAAAACACACAACAGACTGTGTCAATGCAGAGAATTTTTGTTATGGAAACATGATAAAAATGTGATGATGTTGCAAAACAGCGAGTAAAATTTGGAGTTGTGATTTCTTACATAAATAAACCACTCATATTCCTACTAGCATTTTTCTGAAAGTCCTCAGATATTCATCTGACATTGATATGACTTTCTTAAAACCACGAATTTTCAAAGGCTCCACTCTCTTTAAATAAAAACCTGCTCATTGGATTCTGTCTTTGAGCCATCTACTGGTTCTTCTCACATAGTTAATTTAGGAGCCTTTTCACAGGTATTATCAGTTAAGAGAATCTCATGAGCTACCTTGCCCTTTGCCACCAATAAAACTATTTCTGCTGATTTTAGCATGATTTAAGTAGCTGCTGTAGATGGTCACAGACATGTAGCCTATTACAATTTCTTTCCCACCACCTGTCATTTATAGTTTCCAGGTTTTAGTGTTTCTCTGAAGAAAACTGCCTCCTGCACTTTTCAATAGTTTTCAGTAATGCAGATAATCCTTTATTTCCTTTAAGCTTTCAGAAAAAAATCTCTGTCTCACAAATAACTGCACTTTTCAGCCATCATTGTCATGTCACAGCAGAGACCTTGAAGCATTTTATAAGATACAGAGTGGGAATCATCTTCCTTCCCAGTCAGCCCATAACAATATATTTACAAAGAGAAAGCAGTTATGTGTTCAACAGAAGAAGGCATCGTACCAGGGTGTGATTTAGAACACTGATTGCAAACACTGCTTTTTAATGATAGAATAAATTATTACATGCAGCACAGAAAACAAATCCTCTGGTTCAAGTTCTTTTTAAAGGTAAATATTCGTATTTAAATTTCATGCCTGACATTCACTGGGATTGCTACACAATTTGATAAGTCATTAAAATGGTTTAATTTGCAGACACTGACTTCTGCACTTTTGAAAATCAAATCCATTATGAGAAATTGCTTTCTAATACTCTAATAAACTTCTGAGAAATGTCAGGCTGGGGTTGCCTTTAAAAACACTGGAGTCTTTATTTTCAAAATAAATAGGTGAGAAGAAATATTTCTTAACCATGCACTGCACAAATATGTGCAACATTTGATCTGTCTCCCTTTTTTTGTTGAAAAACATAACAAAACTCTATACTGGAAAGCTATGTACTGCATATCCCAGTAAGAAACTCTTTTTAGGAATAATGCATTAGGTTTTTACAAGCCAGGAGTAAGGAGCTGCAGCTTTACAAGGTGAATAAAACTTGCTAATGTAGCCATCCTGTGTGATAGCTGAACATTGTTGCCACTCTTCTGTTCCAGAGCAGAAGTTGATCCATATACAAGTGAGACATGGAAGGTTAAGCAGAGGCCAGACAACAAAGGACAGCATTCACCACAAGCTGTGATTGAGGCACAAATCAGTTTGGCTCTACACTGAAGTTTATTGCACAGGATTCAAATTTTATCCAAACTGACAGAACTTGGAAGTATTCCTCTCTACTTCCTGTGTGTTGTTACCAAAAATCAGAGACAGAAAGCTCTTGCAATCTAGTCTGACCTACTTTGCAAGACATGTCCTTGGACCTGCTCATAACTCTTCAGAAGGTCAAAATAAGGAGGTTTAAAAATCTTTGAGAGTACAGGACATAGAACTGAAATTTGTTCTATAAACTCCATTCCCTTCTATAGCAAATCTTGCATGACATAAATAATTTCCTGAAAATATCAATCAACATTTTGAAAACCCTGTTCTTATCTAATATCAAATATAAGGAAATTTAAGGCTTATTTTCTTCCTAATTCTTCTTTATTAGACTGAGAAAACAAGTCCTGCTAGTCTTCCCTTAAGTGTCTTCTGTGCACTGATCATTCTAATAGTCTCCTTGATTAATCTGCTCTGAATGTAAATCCAGGCTGGGGAGTGACTGACTGGAGAGCAGCCCTGAGGAGGGAGACTTGGGGATGTTGGTGGACGAGAAACTCAACATGAGGCAGCAGTGTGCACTTGCAGCCCAGAGGGCCAACCAGATGCTGGTCTTTGTGAAGCTGGAATCTTCCAAGCTTGCGGAGCAATGATAAGTGTTCCCAGTCTCTGGGGTAAACAGGATTTCTCTGACCGTCTCTACCTCGGTGCTGCTGGTTCTTCTGGGTGCTGTGTGTCCAGGGATGATCAGCTGGCAGGGTTTCCAGGTGCAGGAGAATGATTTGTCTGTGCAGCTTCTGACATGGTCGTCTGTACAGCTAGCAGGCTGTGTTTGTAGGTTTCGCAGACAATCTGGAACGTCTGCTGAGCTGGATTTTTCCAGGCTTACAGGCAGCGGGCAAGCAGGGTCTGCCAGGCTGCAGGGAGACTTGAGCTCCGTAAATGATCTGGATGAAGGCATTGAGTCAGTCATCAGCAGGTTTGCAGATGACATTGAGCTGGGGGCAGATGTGGCTGGGTTGGAGGGCAGAAGGGCTCTGCAGCAGGACCTTGACCACCTGGACAGATGGGCAGAGTGCAATGGGATGGCGTTCAATAGCTCCAAGTGCAGGATGCTGCACTTTGGCCAAAATAACCCCATGCAGAGATACAGGCTGGGGTCGGAGTGGCTGGAGAGCAGCCAGACAGAGAGGGATCTGGGGGTGCTGATCGATACCCACCTGAACATGAGCCAGCAGTGTGCGCAGGTGGGCTTGATGATCTATGAGGTCTCTTCCAACCTTGATGATACTGTGATACTGTGATAAATGCAAGACAGCAAGCCAGTATGTACGGCTGCTCTAGGCTTAGGCAGGGGGCTCTCAGCTCCCCAAATATGTATCATGTGCAGGCGTGCATGTGCTCTGCTTCTGAAAGGGTACGCAGACAGCTTAACTGCACCTTGAGATCAATGCAAGAGGGCTGAGCCTCGGAAAGTATGCAAGTGAGTGAGTAATGGCCTGACTCTGTGTCTGGGCCGTGTAAGCAACTCAGTGTTGCTATATGGATCAGAGAGCTGAGCTTAAACCTCTGAACGCTCTGAATACATGGTGCTCCTTTGCACTCCTCTTTATAGATTCTGAGCCTAGATTTGTGGCTCATTTGGACATCTAATGTGGCCAATCAGGCTGGCAGTAAGCCAGAACCTTACCTTAATAGGCAGTAGCTGTTTGCCTGGACCCTCCCAAATAGGGGATTACCTGGGCGGACCCCAGGGGTACACAGACTGGGTGTGTGTGTGTGTTACACAACCTGTTTACTGCCATGGATCCTGGCAGAAACAACATGTCCAGGCATGTAGAGGCATAGGGAAGCCTCAGTTTTGGGGCTGCAGCCCCTCCACCACAACACCCCTCATGCCAGAAGGGCCCTTTGCTCCCCCCTTCATGCCTGCAGGGCAAGGGGGAAACAGGCTTTTCATGCCTTTCATCTCCCATTCAAACCACAGAGGGAGAGGAATTTTGGGGTATACAGGACTCCAGGACGATATTCCTACTAATGAAGCAGATGATGGAGTTTATATAGAAAATTCTGTGAAAATCTCATCTCAGAGCCTAGCAGGTCTATATTGAAAGAATATATATTAAGAATTAAAGAATAAAAAATGTCATTATGTCACTACATAAATCACTAACCCCTTCCTTTGAATGATGTCATCAAAATAAAAATATCCTAACCCCCAAAAAATTACAGAAAAGAGAAACATGGATGCTTAACAACATGGAATTGCTTCTTTTATCATTTTAGCTCAGGAGCACTGCACACATTTCCTGTCTTCTATCTCCAGTTCCAGCTAGGGTGTACAAAACATGAAGGAATGAGCTTAACCAAATGTCACCCAGATACTCTGTGGAACAGGGCAGTGATAACCAGGCATTCTCAGAAAACATGTGCTTGTTGATAGGCAGCACGGCTAGAAGTGGCAACAGAAAAAACACCACATGAGGTAATTTATCTGGACCTTGTAACTCAACATGAATTTCACTGCTTGAAAGGAACTAATGCCCTTTAACCTATAGTTTATTTCCAACTACAACTCACTACAATTATCTTTTAAGTTGCAATATCCTCCTCTTGCCAAGTTATTTGTGGAAAATAGAGATGAATGACATAGAACGTTTTTAATTCCTCTCATCATTAAGAAGTATATGCATCTTCTTCCATGGGGAACACTCAATCTCCTTTACCGTTAATAAGGGTTCATTCTCCTTACGTACTTGTATTTTACTTAAGAACATTTTTTACAGGCTTTGCTCAGAGACTTCATTTATTTGTGGTCTTTCTGTTAAATCAGATGACAATCTAGTAAAATTAACACTTTTTTTTTTCCTTTTAACAGCACCTTATCTCTATTATGAAGTTAACTTCCTGCTTTGATTAACCTTACACAGAGGAACAACCCCACAAGTTGCCAGGTTAATAGGCAACAATCTCATTAAGAAATACTTTTTTTTTTTGTTTTCATAACAAACATAAATGCTACTGATTAAATATTGATTCTTAGCTTGATTTGATAAAAAAGCTTGGTTAAAGTTTTCTCCAGTACAAGCTGTCCTGAGGCAGAAATCTTTAAATAAAGAAGGAAAAATTAATCGAACAAAAAAAAAGTCCTGAACATTTTTCTGACCAGCTTCCAACATCAGTGGCTGAAAAACACACAGGCCAGAAAATCATGAAAATGTATGAGGTTTACAAAGAAAAGCATAAACTCTATAATATAATATTATTCATTGAAAATTAACAGTATTTTGTGTTGTGGCCAAAAAAAATGATGAGATTCCTACTGCCTTAGGTATACTAGACATGTAGAGGTGCTCCCCTTCTGAATAAACTAGAAAGCATAGCAGGAGAAACCAAAGGAAGGGTAAGAGGGTGATTTCTCAGGGAAAAAAAAAAAAAAAAAAAAAAAGAAGAAGAAGAAAAAAAAGGAAAAAAGACTGTTCTTGACTCTGAGGCCAGCTATCATAAATTCAAGCAACTTCTCTGCCACATACACCTATCCAAAATACAGGTCAGAGTGACTGCAGATAAATATAAACTAATCAAAACTCAGTGAATATGCCCTTTGTACTTTCAGATCAGTGTGCTTCCAGCAATAATAATGAAACCCAGGAGTCACAACTCAATATTTCTACTTGTATAGATGTAATTGCAAGCAGATCTTTTGTCTTTTTCACATAAGCAGTGGCCTTTTCTATGGGAAATAATCTTCTGCTGTGAAATATCTGCACATTTAAGAAAAAACAAAAATAAATTGCTATTGCACATTCTTCACTGTACATTAAGCACAGGAGGATTTATTAGTGTCGACCAAACCTCATTTTTCATGATGTTCTGATCAGAATGATATATTCCTTAAATGCTTGTAGTATTTAATGCTCCCTTAAATTCTGTAGTGATTAAGTCTGAAAAGTTAGACAAAATATAAACACAACAGAGGAAAGGCTTGCTTTTTTTTTTGTTCTTGTCAATTTCAAGTTCCTGGGTAATTTCATATTCTGAAGTCAAGGAGCTCACCTAAGTTTCCAGGATTCCAACTAAGAGCAAGCAATCTAACATGGTATGGACTTTCCTTGTTCAAAGGAAAAGTAAATGTTAAGTTTGTTGCTGCTTGATCTGCTGAGAACAGCAAATACTTATTCAGTTCTACCTTTTTACGTTTTTCTTTTGGCATACCATGCCGCGTGTTTTTTCCCTCACACTGTAGGTCAAGCTCAATCAAAGATTTCCTGGGATTCTTCACAAGATCTCTCACAAACAATGGTGAAGAAATAGAAATCTATGATTTTGATAAGCATGGGATTATGTTTTGAGAGAAGTTGTGTTGTGTCTCATCTTTCTGCCTAAAGTCACAAAGTAAATTCAAAACAAAACAAACAAACTAAAAAATGTTTGTAGATAATCTAAATTAATTTCTCACTTCCAGGATTAATGTGCTGAGGAAAATTTAAAGTTTCATTTTAGTGACACATATTCTTATCTTCATCTTTACGCAGGGATTCTAACTAAAGCCATCTTTCATGCAGAAATCATGGAATCACAGAATCATAGAGTCATAGAATGTTTTGAATTGAAATGAACCTCTAGAACTCATCTAGTCTGACCCTCTTGCAGGAAGAAACTATCCCTGATCAAGTTGCTCAGGGCCTGTTGTGGAGGCAAGGAATTAATGTGGCTGAGTCAGGAATACATATAAAAATAAAATTATTTTATTTTCCTGAAACTCACTCCCAAAACTATACGTAGAAATTAATTTAGTTTAATTAGCAGATTCAGTTTGATTGAGAATGTCTTACAAAGAATACTATAGGTAAATTTGGCTATTTTAGAAGTCAGGAAATGGAAAAGGCTAAGCTATAAACACAGCTTTCCCCAGTATCAATCAGGCTGAGCAGAAAGTTTACTCACAGGTGAGTTAGGCTGTCTGAGAGAAAGGGAAGACCAGATGCTTGTCATCTCTCTCTCTTTTGAAAGATATCCCAGGCTTTCTAAGCCTATTAAGCTTGCACAAAAGAGTGCTTATTGTGGGAAGCTGTCTTAAGCAGGGCGGTCCAGTCCTTCTTGTCCTTCACAATGCCAGGGGACTCTCTCTGCAGGAACTATCTAGGCAAGGGAGAACCCCAAGGCAGGAACCCTGTCCTGGAGTCCTGTATACCCCTAAATTCCTTGCCCTCTGTTGTTTGAATGGGAGAGGAAAAGGTGCAAAAAGACCTGTTCCCTCCCCCCCCGGCCCTGCAGGTGTGCAGAGGGGTAGCAAGGGGCTCTTCCGGCATGAGGGGTGCCCTGTGCAGTGCCTGCACTGGAATCAGGCTGGGGTTTGTCTGTGGTCTTCGCACCTAGGAAGTGGTAACTCTGCTCTTTGTCTAGGAAGGGTATAAATATTGGGGGACTTCTCGCCTTGAGGTTCCCACCTTAGAGTTCGTGTCCGCCTTCTGCAGATTCTGCAGAAGGAGCCCCTGGCACTCTGCTTCCCACCATTAGCACCCTTTATGCAGGTTCAATAGGCCTTAACAACCCTTGGACGGCCTCTGAAAGAGAGCAAGAGGACAAGCAGCTGGACCGCCCTTCTTTCAGCCAGCCAACTCACCTGTGAGTAATTTTGGCTAGCTTTATTTTTAAGTGGAGCACGCTATTATTTAATAGCTCAAGCTTTTTCCAACTTCTGACTTCAAAAATAGTCAAATTACCTATGGTATCCTTGTAGGTCTTCTCAACCGAACTGAATCTGCTAATTAAAACTAAATTAATTTCTGTATATAGTCTTGGGGGCGGGTTTTTGGGAAAATAAAATAACAATTTTTATACAAATTCCTGACTCAGCCACATTAATTCCTTGAGTCCACAACAAACCCCAAGCTGGGAAGCACCACAATATTTATACCTTCCTAGACAAAATGTCAAGTTACCATTTATAGGCACGAAGACCACAGCCAGTCATCAGCCCGATTTCATCATGGACATCTGCATGGGTCACCCCCATGCCAGAAGGACCCTTTGCTCCCTCCCACTTCAAACCTTCAGGGTGGGGGGGGAATCATGTTTTTCACAGCTTCCGTCTCCCATTCAAACCCTGGAGTGAGAGGAATTTGGGGTATCCACGACTCCAAGACAGGACTCCATCAAGTTTGACCTTGAATAGTGTTCTGGGTTAGGGGAGATCCCTCCCCCAGGGAGAAATAAACTCACCACAACACAGACCCCTTTTTTTGAAGAAAAAGTCAGGGAAAGATGAAATTGTATTTCTTATAGTATAAAAATGTAAAGAGAGATAATAACTAGAAAAGGAAGAGGAAAATAAAAATACAATAACCTTAAGGGAGATGGGGGAGGGGTCAAGCGGTGGCAAAGCAGCAGAAGCAGCAGTAGCCAAAACAGCATCCGGGAAAGACAGGCGAAGCTGAGAAGCAGCAGAAGCCAGTGGGAGAAAGAGGAAGAACAAGCTGTGCTTCTAGACATTAAGCACTTGATGCTCCAATGAAATCATATTAGTTTATCTATTGTTGCCATTATGTGGCCTATCCCTGGAATGTTCATCTTTCCCCCATATCTGAGCTAGAAAATCAGCTCAAATGGCCACGAATAGTCTCCAGGGATGGGACATGCACCACATCCCTAAGCTAACAGTGTTCCATTACTGCCACTTCTTCCTAATGTCCAATCTAAATCTACACATCATAGTTTAAAAACATTACCCTTGTCCTATTGTTGTTGTTTTCTGTCTTTCCTGTGGATTCCCTTTAGATACTGGAAGGCTGTTATCAAGAGGTCTACCCAGAGCCTTTTCTTCTCCATGTAATGGGGGAGTAATTAATTAATTGCCAAATGGTATTTTTAGAATTAATATTGTTTATTAATTTTGGTATTCACAACTTTCACCACTCCCAAACACTAATTTTAATAACATTCAGTTCTTTGCATGCTCATGGAAACATTATACAGAGAAATAACTAGATCTAAGGAAAAAAATAGCAAAAACCATTAATTGAACTGGAAGAGAAGGTTCCTGCAGTCAATATGCCATTTGTGGTCAATATACCACTTGTCCACTAGATGGACTCAAGGAGCTCCTTTCTTCTTATGGCAGAAGGCAACTGGTGAATTACAAGAGGATTTATGTATTTACTCACAAAATATTATTTCCCAACTCATGAAGCTAGCAACAGATTCAGACAGTATCCAAATGCTTTCAGAGAATTCTGTTACTGTCTTGTCAGTCACTGAACTTCTGATTCTTCTCAGGCTTTTCAGAGTGCTGAGGAAAGGAGACAGACAATCTCTGACTTGGTCCTGAATGATCTTGTATCCAGGACTTCCCATCTTGGCGGGAGAATTTCAGGTGTAGCAGGATGTCTTGCAATGTGCAGTCTTAGCACAATGTCATGCTGGCTATGCAGGCCTATCACATGGATGCATTTAGAGCCTGTTCCTGGTAAACTCAAAGCAAAGAGTTTCCAGGCAGTTCAGGAAGGCAGTGAGCAATGGCAGCAGGCATAACCAAGCAAGCACGAATACAACAGCAGAACACATTGTGTTTACCTGCTCATCTCTTTTTATCAATATAGCCCAAAACTAATGGGCCTTTGGACACAGAATAGCCAATCAGAATGGCAGTTACCCAGATCTGGGAAAAGCATAGGCCTTGCACAAGGCAGGCACAAGTTAAGTGTGTGCATCTTGTTTAACACAGCATGTAAACAAGTCTGGAGAGGCCAGATTCCTTAGACTCAGTAGACAGTTGTTGCTCCCCTAAACAGAACGAGGGAGAGCAGAAAACATGCCTGGGCAAGCCAGCACATGTATGAGCCTATTTTGGCCTGGTTAAGCCTACCATGACACTCCAGGCTGAACAAATCCAACTCTTAGAGCCTGAGTAGGAGAGGTACTACAGGTGAGGTCTCAGCAGAACAGAGCAGAGTTGCAGAATCACCAGAATCATGCTAGCCATGCTTCTTTTGATGCAGCCCAGGATTTAATTTGCCTTCTGGGCTGCAAGTAACATTGCTGTCTGATGTCCAGCCTGTCCTCCTCCAACACTCCCAAATACTCCCTTTTCTGTAATCTCATCATCCCCCAGACAGTACTGATATTGAGGTGAGAACCTTGCACCTGACCTTGTTGAACTTTTCATATCCTTGTGATGTGAATTTTATGTCTCTAAGCAATCATCACTTTGTTCAAAATGTACTGTGCTTTTGAAAGAGATCAGGTAGATACATTCATGTAACATTTAAACCTGTTACACAGGTTACAGCATACAAAATGCTGTGACAATGTGTGTGGGGAAACCAAGAAGCAACAGTTATATTGCATAATTCATGATGGATCTATTAAGAGTGCCAAACAGTAGGCACAAAGACGTTGGTCTTCAGAAACAGTGAGGCTGGCAAAGAAAAATGCACACTACATATTTTGTAGCCATAGGCATGTCTAGAAACTTATGGCAGGCTTCCCCTGAAAACACCTAGCAAGTTAGGGAACATACTTCCCTAACTGCTCATAATAAATTTTTCCATGAACATTATAGAGTATTTTTCTTAACAATATCTCACTGACTGAACCTTAGAAGAGCTTGGCATTATTCTAACCTGTGTTTTACTCTTTCCCAAAGAGGCACCAGCCCTCCATGATTGAAGTACTAAGCATATCACAGTATCACAGTATCATCAGGGTTGGAAGAGACCTCACAGATTATCAAGTCCAACTCTTTAACACAGAGCTCAAGGCTAGACCATGGCACCAAGTGCCACATCCAACCTTGCCTTGAACAGCCCCAGGGACGGCAACTCCACCACCTCACACAGTATCACAGTATCACAGTATCACCAGGGTTGGAAGAGACCTCATAGATCATCAAGTCCAACCCTTTACCACAGAGCTCAAGGCTAGACCATGGCACCAAGTGTCACGTCCAACCTTGCCTTGAACAGCCCCAGGGACGGCGACTCCACCACCTCTCCGGGCAGCCCATTCCAGTGTCCAATGACTCTCTCAGTGAAGAACTTTCTCCTCACCTCCAGCCTAAATTTCCCCTGGCACAGCTTGAGGCTGTGTCCTCTTGTTCTGGTGCTGGCCACCTGAGAGAAGAGAGCAACCTCCTCCTGGCCACAACCACCCTTCAGGTAGTTGTAGACAGTAAAAAGATCACCCCTGAGCCTCCTCTTCTCCAGGCTAAACAATCCCAGCTCCCTCAGCCTCTCCTCATAGGGCCTGTGCTTGAGGCCTCTCACCAGCCTTGTTGCCCTTCGCTGGACACGCTCAAGCATTTCGATGTCCCTCCTAAACTGGGGGGCCCAGAACTGAACACAGTACTCAAGGTGTGGTCTAACCAGTGCAGAGTACAGGGGCAGAATGACCTCCCTGCTCTTGTTGACCACACATTCCTGATGCAGGCCAGGATGCCACTGGCTCTCTTGGCCACCTGGGCACACTGCTGGCTCATGTTCAGGCGGGTATCAATCAGCACCCCCAGATCCCTCTCTATCTGGCTGCTCTCCAGCCACTCCCACCCCCGCCTGTATTTCTGCATGGGGTTGTTGTGGCCAAAGTGCAGTACCCTGCACTTGGAGCTATTGAATGCCATCCCATTGGACTCTGCCCATCTGTCTAGGTAGTCAAGGTCCCGCTGCAGAGCCCTTCTGCCCTCCAACCCAGCCACATCTGCCCCCAGCTCAATGTCATCTGCAATCTTGCTGATGACTGACACCATGCCCTCATCCAGATCATCTATGAAGATGTTAAAGAGGATGGGGCCCAGCACAGATCCCTGAGGGACACCACTAGTGACTGGCCACCAGCTGGATGTGGCACCATTCACCACCACTCTCTGGGTCCGGCCCTCCAGCCAGTTCCTAACCCAGCACAGAGTGTTGCCATCCAAGCCATGGGCTGACAGCTTAGCCAGCAGTTTGCTGTGGGGGACAGTGTCAAAGGCCTTGCTGAAGTCCAGATAGACCACATCCACAGGCCTCCCCATATCCACCATGTGGGTCATCTGATCATAGAAGGAGATCAGGCTAGAAAGGCAGGATCTGCCCTTCCTAAACCCATGCTGGCTGGACCTGAGCCCTTCGCCATCCCTCTGGTGCGCTCTTATCACCCCCAAGATAACCTGCTCCATCAGTTTCCCTGGCACTGAGGTCAGGCTGACAGGTCTGTGGTTCCCAGGTTCCTCCATCCCACCCTTCCTGTGGATGGGGACCACGTTGGCCATTTTCCAGTCTCCTGGGACCTCTCCGGTGAGCCAGGACTGCTGGAAAATGATGGAGAGTGGCTTGGCCAGCTCAGCTGCCAGCTCTCTCAGCACCCTGGGATGGATCCCATCTGGTCCCATGGACTTGTGGGTGTCCAGATGGCTCAGCAGGTCCTGAACTAATTCTTCATGAATTTCCAGGGCAACACACCGCTCCCCGACCCCATCCCCCAGTTCAAGAGGCAACTTGCCTCCTCCTCCCTCCTTACCATTAAAAACTGAGGCAAAGAAGGCACTCAGGACCTCAGCCTTTTCTTCATCATCAGTTATGGTATTCCCCTCCTGGCCCAGTAAGGAGTGGAGGCTCTTCTTGCCCTTCCTTTTAGCGCTGATAAATTTATAAAAGTGCTTTTTGTTATCTTTCATGGAAGTGGCAGCTTAAGTTCTAGCTGGGCCTTAGCCTCTCTAATTTTTCTCCTGCATAGTCTGGCTACCTCCTTACACGTCAGGAGAAGCCTTCCCCTCCTTCCAAATGTGATACACCCTCTTTTTTTCCCCCAATTCCTTCAGGAGCTGTTTGCTCCTCCAGGCTGGTTGCCTTCCCCGACGGCTCATCTTTCGGCACATGGGAACTGCCAGCTCCTGTGCCTTCAAGAGCTCCTGTTTAAAGTAGGTCCAACCATCCTGGACCCCTTTGTTCTCAAGGACTGCTGCCCAGGGGACTTTGGAAATAAGTTTCCTAAGCAAATTGAAGTTTGCCATCTGAAAGTCCAAAGTATAGGTTTTGTTGTAGTGCCTCCCTACCTCCCTGCATATTGAAAACTCCACTAACTCGTGATCACTACACCCCAGGCAGCCTCCCACTGCCACATCACCTACCAGCCCTTCTCTGTTGGAGAGCAGCAGGTCAAGCTGAGCTTGACCCCTAGTAGGCTCACTTAACAGCTGGGTCATGAAGCTGTCCTCCATGCACTCTAGAAATCTCCTGGACTGCCTCCTCTCTGCTGAATTAAGTTCCCTGCAGATATCTGGTGGGTTAAAGTCACCCACAAGGACAAGATCTGATCTTGAGACAGCCTCCAGCTGTTTGTAAAATATCTCATCTGTTTCCTCATCCTGGTTGGGTGGTCTATAACAGACTCCAACCAGGATGTCAGATTTATTAGTCTGCCCTCTGATTTTAACCCACAAGCTCTCAACCCCTTCATCCCTCACCTCAAGCTCAGTGGCAAGCCGTGACTCCCTAATATACAGAGCCACCCCTCCTCCTCTTCTCCCTTGCCTATCTCTCCTGAGAGAGACAACATGGAAAGAAAAGTTTCAGTATCTTCAGCTTCTCCGTACATCTTTTTGGTCCTTCAGAACTACCTTAACTTAGAGTTTTCATCTGCTGCATTTCAGAACTCTTACTAGAACTCTTTTTTTTTTTTTTTTTTTTTTTTTGCATTGAGTTGCATGTGGGAAGATTTACATATATTAACTTGAATTACATTAACTTGAATTTAGTCACTGAATTTAAGGAGAAAAAGAGGTTCAACATCTCTACTATAACAAAAATCCTTACTACTTTCTACCCCCAAAGAAGGAGTAGTTTGTAGTGTGTAACATACCAAAAAATAGATGAGAGGAAAAGGTAATTAAAACAGAGAGCTAGAAGAAATAAAATTGCAATTTAATTGCATTATGGTAATCTGACTAGCTTCTCATGACTACTTTCAACAAAAGAAACTGTATTTCCTGTGGTCAGTATAGCTTCCTCAGGTACCGCTGAAATATTGTTGCAATTCTTATACAAGGTATGGCTTGCAGAAAAACATTGGTTTATATATTGGTCCTGCAGTCTTTTGATGTTCAAATATATCACAGTGATATAAATCAGATATAAATCCTAGATGAGAAGACTATCTAGTCCCTGTGGTTAGGTTCACCCCCTGCTTCATTGTTGTCTTAGAGTGTTCTATAGCTATTTAATCAGCACTGCTTGTCATAAACAACAGATGGCCTGAATTCAAAGTAAGTGTTTTGACTAGGGAGATATTTGTTACCATTGTTGCCCAGAACTAGATCAGAGAAGAATGTGATACACTGAAAAAAATATTCTTAGCCTTATGCTTACAAACCTTTCTATAGTGTTACTTAAAACAATGAAAAAATCATATGCATCCAGCTATTGTTTAGAATTAAAGATAAACAAATTTGAGAAGATGGAGCAGCAACATGTTTTATGAAAAAATCAGTCCTGTCTTTTAGGTATTCAAGTCCTATGCTTTTGCCACCTCTGAAAAATCAGATTAATAGAATTGTTTATTTAACCTATATGGTTTTGGTTTTTTTGTTTTCCTTTTTTTTCTCCACCTTTCTGTTCTCATTGTTCCTATTTCTCTGAAGCCTGAGTGGATCAACATTTAAGTCTGGATAAGGAAGAAAGCAGCAACTCACAACTTAACGATAGTATGAAACTCTTCTTTTAATCTCAATAATAATTGATCATGTGATTCTAGGCATAAATAAGATGTTACATTAAAGATGTTATATTAAAGAAGATGTATATTAAAGAAGCCACTAGTTATGAACATAACAGCATGTTTTGTAGAATAACCTACCCAGCTGTCATGCAAATGAGCAATTTCCTCTATTTTCTCTTGTTGGTAGGGAAAACCAAGATGATCTGCTTATAGAGTATCACACATTCAAAGCCCAAGCATTCATTTAGTCTTATTTTACTTATATCTCTTTCTTTTGAGCATAATCCCACCTCATTAATATGTACACCCAAATATCTGTTAAACTCATGACATTGACAGATGGTAGATTCAACTATGGAATGGGCTGCCCAGAGAGGTGGTGGAGTCACCGTCCCTGGAGGTGTTCAAGAAAAGATTGGATGAGGCACTTAGTGCCATGATCTAGTTGATTGGATAGGGCTAGGTTCTAGGTTGGACTGGATGATCTTGGAGGTCTCTTCCAAACTGGTTGATTCAATGATTCTATGATCTTTCATTTTCTCCACTCTAGAATAAGCATTCACTCTTGACACTAAGAACAAAAATGGAAAAAAAAAAAAAAGGGACTTCATCACCTAAAATAGATCTTTTTAAGACAGACTTTCAATACCTGAGACTAAAATCTCAGTTTTCTGAAGCCCTGTTCAGCTTAAATGAAACTGTTTTTACTACTGACATGCAATTCTGGACATAAATATAAAAATGCTGAATCTTTGAACTATGCTCTGTCTCAGTATAGAAATCAAGCAACACCTGTTTGACAGAAAGCTTAACCTACAAAGCTTAGTGTGTATGAGAGCACCACCTCTAGACAAAACCACCATATTCATGACCTCTATGGTCAAAAAAATGACAATGCCGATGACCATATGATAATCTTACAAATAGAACTCATTCCTACGTGATAAACCTTGATTCTAATCCTGCTGGAGCCTGATGCTAACCACATTTTTTTTACATTCAGAAAAGAGTTTAAGCTTTGAATCTGAAATTTATCTGTTAGGATAGAAAATATCTGTTGTTTCAGCAACATGACTGGTAGCACAGCACTATGTGAACTGCACTAGCTGAAGTGTCTCAGATCTGTGTTTCTTGAATATCACAGACATATCTTGAGGTTTCAGTGGTATTTCATTAATAGATATGTGTTTCAAAAATCAGGCACTCACTAGTAATAGGACTATAACACTGCCGCAGATGGGGTATTCTGCGACCTACACCAATTAGGTGGAGCGGAGAAATTAATTAATGCGAAAGAATATCTATAAAAAAAATATATTTATTAACTTCCAATATTTTCAACTCTCGCCACCCCCAACCACTGAACTTTATTATCAAATTGGAAGACATTATGGGAATATATATGTACAGAAACTTATTAATAACTAGCAAACATTGAAACTATTAACAGAGAGAGAGTTTTCCCCACAGCTTAATGCCACCTGGGTTCTTATACTACTTGCCCAGCAAAGCTGAGCTGAAAGCTGCTCTCTGCTTTATGACAGAGGTAATAGAAATTACAGAGGCATTCAAGTATTTACTCACAATTTGGATTAATAAGAAATCACCTTCCAGGCTACATCACAGCCTATTGCAAGTGTCCAATTTTTCAGGGTTTCTGCCTGTGGACTTTAAGGCTGGAATCCTCCGGTTTCAGGGGAATTAAGTCTCTGACTTTGCTGCTGATTTCTGCTTGCGGCTCTCTCCAGGAGTACGCAGGCAGGATCTCCAGGTGCAGAGGCAGGATTCTGTGTAGTCTGAGCATGGGTCTAACGCTGGCTCCTCAGGCCAATCGAATGCAGACAAGTGGGTCTGCTCCTGGCAACTTGTGGCAATGGCACACACCAGATAATCATATAAAGGCAGGCATATAGCTGCAAGGAAGCACACAGACAGGCAAGCAAGCATGTGGCAGAGTCGCAAGTAACGTGGGGAAGGCTTAACATGAGCCTGTGCACCCTTATTTATTAAATGTGGGATGAGAGTTAATGATCTCATTGGCCACTCGAATGACCAATCAGGTTGGCAGTCAGCCAAACCTTACCATACTAGGTAAAACCCACAGGTCTGGACTCCAAATATGGGAATCACGTGGGCCCAGCACCAGGCAGACATGAGCTGGGCATGTGGGGACTTACATAATCAAGTGTCCTGGGAAACTGACTTTATGGCCCCAGTCTGTTGTGCTCCTTTGTGCTTGTTTACCCCTGGTGCAGGCAGAGAGACATGTCCAGGCAGAGAAGGCATAAATAAGTCTGGTTTCAGGCCTACAGGCCCTCCATGACAAACACCCATAAAATTATTTTAATAATAGGAAAATATAGCCTATATTAAAAAAATTATACCATATCCAGCACCATTTCATTAGTCTTATTATTCTTTTCTGTTAAACTTTAATTTTACTGCTCAATGCCAATTTGTATCAATTGAGCAATCAACTTTGGAAGGCTTCACCTTTTCTAATTGAAAGAAATTGCAGTCATCTTGAGAGCTGATCTTTCAGAATCCTCATATTAGAGAAAGACAGTCTGGGCTTGGAAAGCAGAAGTTGTGTGCTGCACTAACAGGAATGTCAAAGCACTTTTAAGGAAAGAATGGATTAGTATCTTGTGTTCTTTCATGCTTTCAATGCCTCCTTTGTACCTAGACTGCCTCCCAAAGACTTGAACATGATTTATAATCATATCACCTAAAAATTATTCCTTCTGCATTATTTATATTACCACTAGTGTTATTACATATGGATAGCTTCAGTCATCAAGCAATGAAGACTATCACCCTATACAGCTATAGGATATTATCCTAAGTTTGTAAAAGTAGGATTGAATAGTAGAGAAATTGATCACTTATCTAAATCAAAGAAAAAAGAATCTATAAATGGTACGGAATCAAAGCCATATTTCTGGGGCTATAATTAATAGAACATTCAGTATTTTTGTCTAATGAGTTCAGACTGAGATTTCGTATTAAGCTATGAGAAGCTGACAAACACTTCCTTGTATACTGAGTAAATCTTCTCTAAAGCCCATAAATTCCAAATGCTCATTAGGTGTGCATTACATTTAGAAATACAGGAAATATTACAAAATTTAAAATAATAATTAACAACCTTGTAAAATTCAACTGACAGAGGTACATGATACACTAATTAAAATTGACTTTATTTCTGCCTGATGTGGAGGGGTTTTCTCTGTTTCTCCTCTGTTAGGGGGAGGTGAGAAATTAATTTGAGGCAGTTTTGATTTTTTATAAAATTATTTATTAAAATTAATATTTACCCCCAACCACTATGAAATCCAGGTTCTTATGCAAAGTTACAAAAATATCTTGGGATATATTTACAGGGATTGATTATTAAATGAAAATATCAAATTATGAGCAATTATAGACAGAGAGAAAAGATTTTCTTGGGCTTAATGCCTCTTAACAACTCTAGTGTTGGCCCAGTAGGGGCTGGAACTGTGTGTGCTCTTCAGATAACTTATATTACAAAGGAATTGAAGCTTACTTAGGGTTTGCTCTTAGGTATTAATCATTAATCACCCTCCCAGGATTCTGTCTCAGCGTGTGCCTAGTGTTTGGGGTCCTGGTGTAGCAGCCTGTCCAGATCCCTCTGCAGGGCTCTCCTACCTTCCAACAGATCAACACCTGCTCCCAGCTTGGTGTCATCTGCAAACTTACTGATGCTGGATTCAATGCCCTCGTCCAGGTCATCAATAAAGATATTGAATAGGACTGGGACCAGCACTGATCCTTGGGGAACACCACTAGTGACTGGCTGCCAACTGGATGTGGCACCATTCACCACCACTCTCTGGGCTCTACCATCCAGCCAGTTCTTGATCCAGCACAGAGTGAATCTGTCCATGCCATGAGCTGCCAGCTTGGCTAGGAGCTTCTTGTGGCAGACTGTGTCAAAGGCCGTGCTGAAGTCCAAGTAGACTACATCCACAGCCTTCCCCACATTCACCAGGCAGGTAACCTGATCATAAAAGGAGATCAGGTTGGTGAGGCAGGACCCGCCCTTCCTAAACCCATGCTGGCTGGGCCTGATCCCTTGGCTATCCTGTAGGTGCTTTGTGATGGCACCCAAGATGACCTGTTCCATGACCTTGCCTGGCACTGAGGTCAGGCTCACAGGTCTGTAGTTTTCTGGCTCCTCCTTATGGTCCTTCTTGTGTATGGGAATCACATTGACCAGCTTCCAGTCTTCAGGGACCTCTCCAGTAAGGCAAGACTGTTGATAAATGGTGGAGTGTGTCTTGGCCAGCTCAGCTGCCAGCTCTCTCAACACCCTAGGGTGGATCTCATCCGGTCCCATGGACTTGTGAGGACCCAAATGACACAGCAGGTCATTTACTGCTTCCTCATGTATTAGAGGGGGACTGTACTGGTCCTTGACTCCATCCACCACTTCAGGAGTCCAGCTGTCCTGGAGACAACCTGTCCCACTAGTGAAGATTGAGGCAAAGAAGGTGTTAAGCACCTCTGCCTTTTCCTCATCCTTTGTTACTATGTTCCCATCTCTATCTAGTAAGGACTGGAGGTTGTCCTTGGCCCTTCTCTTGCCATTCATATATTTAAAGAAACACTTTTTATTTTCCTTGACAGCCGTGGCCAGCCTGAACTCCAAGTGGGCTTTTGCCTCTCTAATTTTTCCTCTACAAGACCTAGCAACTTCCTTGAACTTCTCCTGGGACACCTCCCCTCTCTCCCAAAGGTGATACACTCTCTTTTTAATCTTTAATTCCTTCAGCAGCTCCCTGCCCATCCAGTCTGGCTGCCTCCCTCGTCGGCTCATCTTCCGGCTCAGTGGCACTGCCTGCTCCTGTGCCTTCAGGAGTTCTTTCTTGAAGCAGGTCCAACCTTCCTCGACCCCTTTGTTTCTAAGGGCTATTTCCCAAGGAACTTTCTGAATTAGTTCCTTAAATAGGCTGAAGTCTGCCCTTCGGAAGTCCAATGTGGAGGTTCTGTTAATGCCCCTCCTGGTTTCTCCATGTATTGAAAACTCTATAATTTCGTGGTCACTGGACCCCAGGCAGCCTCTAACCACCACATCCTCCACCAGCCCCTCTCTATTAGTGAGCAGCAGGTCAAGCAGGGCTGCCCCCCCTGGTAGGCTCACGTAACAGCTGGGATAAGAAGTTGTCTTCCACACATTGCAGAAACCTTCTAGACTGCTTCTTCTCTGCAGTGTTTAAGTCCCAGCAGATGTCTGGTAGGTTAAAGTCACCCACCAGAACAAGGGCAGGTGATCTTGAGGCAGCCTCCAGTTGCTTAAAGAGTAATAAATTAACCTCTTCTTCCTGGTTGGGTGGTCTGTAACAGTCTCAAACCAGGATATCAGTCTTGTTGGCCTTCTCCTTAATTCTCACCCATAATGACTCAACTTGATCATCCTTGATTTCTACCTCCATGACATCCAGAGCATCCCTAATATACAGAGCCACTCCCCCACTCTTTCTCCCTTGCCTATCTCTCCTGAAGAGTCTGTAGCCATTGATTACAGCACTCCAATCATGTGAGCCATCCCACCACATTTCAGTGATGGTGACAATATCATAGTTTTCCTCCAGCACCAGAGCTTCCAGCTCCTCTTGTTTGTTACCCATACTGTGTGCATTAGTGTACATGCACTTCAGCTGGGCTGCTGCTTTTACTCCTAGCTCTAGCCTACCATCCTCAATTCCCTTTGATTTATCTCTGGTGCTGTCATGTTTAACCCCCTCCCCCTTCCATTCTAGTTTAAAGCCCTCTCAACAAGCCCAGCCAGCTTATGTGCCAGGGTCCTTCTCCCCTTCTGTGACAGTTGTATCCCATCTGCTGATTGCAGACCTGTGGCAAGATGAAGTTCCCCAAGATCAAAGAATCCAAAGTTATGTTGGATGCACCAACCTCTGAGCCACTTGTTCATCAAATATGGTTTCCTATTCTTCTCTGTATTCCAGCCTATGACTAAGGGTATAGATGAAAAGTCTACCTGTGCCCCTGTTCCCTCAACTGCTTTCCCCAGTGTCTTAAAGTCCCTTTTGATAGCTTTTAGCCCTCTGTTATTAATCTCATCATTCCCTGCCTGTATAACTAATAAGGGATAGTAATCAGAGGGCTGCACTACAGTAGGCAGCCTCCTGGTAACATCCCTGCCTGCTCCAGGATCACCTCATCCTCAACCTCTAGTGCCCTATATCTGTTGTGTAAGGGCAGCTGGGGATGTGAAGATGCCTGGAAGGGTTTTCCCTTGCCCCTTCTGGCAGGCACCTGCATCCATTCTCCTTGGTTGCTCTGTTCGTCTCCCTCTGGCAAGGGGGACTGCAGAGCATGGTGCTCTCTTTTACATTCCCTTTCAGCCTTCAGGCGTTCCACCTCTCCCTTGAGTTCAGCCACCAGGTTAAGCAGACAATTAATCTGCTCACACCTAATGCAGCCAATGCCTGTGTCTCCCTCAACTTCGAGTGCCAGACTCCAGCACTCCTCACATCCAGACGTCTGCACACCTGCATTCCTACAGGTGGGCTCTGTTTGGGTGCCCACAGTTTTACAAGTGTTGTACAGCTTGGACCTAGTTTGAACCATGTCTGGCTTTCCTGAGGGTCCAATGATAGTTAAGTTAGTATGGAGATTTTTTTTTTTTTTCCTCCTAGCGCGCGCTGGGCTGGGCTCAGCAGAGACCTCTGCTGCTCCTCGTTTAAATCTGCCGCTTGCCAGGCACCACCCCTCTGACTCACCTTCCTGCGAGCACTTAGCGCCTGCCACTCCCTACTCCCTTCTGGGCTCCTCGGGTGGAGAGAGCCTCAAAATGGAGGAGAAAAAAGGCTTCAAGAAAGCGCATTTCAGCTGAGCTAGCCTCGGTCCTGCTCTCTTGCCAAACCAGGCTGAAAGGAGAGACAGCTGGCTTAACATAAAAAACTTCAATATCTGTAAAAAACTAAAATTAGAGAGGATTTATAGCTTTAGTTTTAAAAAGTTACAGAGCTTTCACTGTTGGACCTCCTAGAGACAGTTGCTTACAGTAGGGAGACTCCATCATAGGGTCACCCACAATATGTGATCTGTGGGATCACACCAAAGTTTTGGGTTTTTTTCCAGGAAATCTTTGAACATCCAGGTGTTACCTGATTCATTGCAAGAGGTGCTTCTCATATATTTCAGTAAAAAATAACACTATATAGGATTTGTGCAGTATTTTCATGATCATAAAATCAGAGAATGGTTTGGATTGGAATGTGTCCAGAGAAGGGCAACAAAGCTGGTGAGGGTCATAGAACATAAGTCCTTTGAGGAGAGGCTGAGGGAGCTGGGGTTTTTTAGCCTGGAGAAGAGGAGGCTCAGGGGTGACTTCATTGCTGTTTACAACTACCTGAAGGGAGGTTGTAGCCAGGTGGAGGTTGGTCTCTTCTTGCAGGCAACCAGCAACAGAACAAGGGGACACAGTCTCAAGGTGTGCTGGGGGAGGTATAGGCTGAATGTTAGGAGGAAGTTCTTCACAGAAAGAGTGATTTCCCATTGGGATGGGCTGCCCAGGGAGGTGGTGGAGGCATCGTCCCTGGAGGCATTCAAGAAAAGCCTGGCTGAGGCACTTAGTGCCATGGTCTAGTTGATTGGCTAGGGATGGGTTCTAGGTTGGACTGGATGATCTTGAAGGTCTCTTCCAACCTGGTTGATTCTATGATTCTATGGCCTCCAAAGGTTAGTTAGCCTAACAACCCTGTAGCAAGCAGGGACACACTTCATTAGATCAGGCTGCCCAGAACCTTGTTAAGCCTTACTTCGAATATCTCCAAGGATGGAGCCACATGCACAAACAATTTGAGCAATAGCTCTAGAGGTGATGTGAGTTTTACTGACCCACTGTCAGTTTTAAACTTCTCCAGAGTCCTGAAATTTAATTAAACAAGATGGGGGAATGAACTTCAGACTATAGAAAACCTAATAATGCCCATACTCAAGAGAAAACAGTAGATGAAACAGAAATGCAAGGATGCAAGCATTCCTTCTGTTGTTAATGTTGGTGTGATAAGAAAGGTGAGCAAAACAGATACTGACTAACTGGAAAACTGATGCGAATTTGTAAAGAGAAACCATGTTTAATGAACTTGATGAAAATCACTGAAGAATTATGGAGGTTGACAGCAGTGACAATGACATGTGTACTTAAATTTCAGGAAGGCTCTGGGAACACAGTCTCATAAAAGACTTACACATGGTTAGCAAGTGTTAGATGTGTTAAAATTAGAATAATTCTGCCAGAAGAGTAACTAACTCTAAGTTTTGTTATGAGAGGGGATCTTGAAGGAGTCCAGTTGCTTCTTTTTGACAAGGCCTTGCTTTGTTTGTGTGTGACAAGTTTCTCTAAAACATAAGTTCTCAAACTCTAGTAAAGTATTTCAGAGGTAAAATTGCTAAACATTAGGAATGGCTCTCTCTCACTGACTTTTTCAGTTGATCCAGTGCTTTGTCTTTTGCATCAGTTCTGCACTTACATTAGTAGGAGAACAATGAGACTCATCTCTTGTCCTGAACACTACCCATGTGACAGTTAGGCAAACAGAGATATGTTTAAACAGCTCTTTCAATCTTTCCTTACACAGCAGCATTGACCTTTACTTGGCCACAGCTAAGAATTTGAATCATGGATTGTGGTGGTTTGGCTGTTACCTGCCCCCTCCACGCTTTAGAAGGTACCTCAGCTAACTCAGTTGGACTCTGGGAATATAAATGAAGCTATTTATTTACAGCTAGCACAATATACAAGCAGCTATTTACAGTATATACAGTTATATACAGAAATATACAAGTTAAAAGTAATGCAGAAACACAACTCCCCTCCCAGAAACCTGAGTCCCCAGGAGGGGCTCTCAACCACCCCTGCACCTTCCCCCTGCCCCTCTCAACCTTACCCCAGTCCTAGGAAGAAAAGAGGTTCAGCCAAGAGGTTAAGAAGCAAAGGTGAGTGGCAGGAGATGTTAGGGAGATGCAGCTCAGTCAAAGCCCAGCCCGAGAGAAAGAACAAAATGGTGAAAATGTTATCAAATGTTTACATTCTTCTTCAGCGAGATTCTGAGGGAAGGAGACATCACGAATTGTTTTCCTTTCACGGCCTATCATCTAGTTCTTTTTACCAAAACATTCTAGCCTGCTTCAAACTAACACAATCCACCCCTGTCTACTTCACTCAGAGTATTGCTGAGAATTATCCGATCTAATCTAAACCAATATTTACACTAATGAATATTACAAGTTCAGTTCACACTTCATTAAGCTATCACAGATGTAGGTGATTCAAAAGCAAAGAACAGTTTGTCTCCTCACAGAAGAGACAAGAACAGGGACTCCCAGGTGAAGTTGGGTTCGTGCTCATGTAATGTAGATTCTCTTGTAGATCCTTCCAGTGTTGGGTGCCTAGAACAGAAAACTCCTGCCAGCTTGCATTATACACTCTGAATTTAAACTCTCTCAGCTAAGGTTAGATTTCTCTGTGGAATACACTGGATTTCACCATTCTCCTGCATTACCCAGTACGTGTGACCAGGACCTTCAGCAGAAACCACCCCTTGGACAGGTTTCCCTTCACCCAAAGGAGAAAATACCCAAACAGTTTTCCCTAACAGATTCTTTTCACGTACAACAGGAACTTCATCACCGTCTACTGTTTGGACCAAATCTTATTGTGCAGGTCCTACTCTGTTTACTGAACCTCTACTATTTACCAACCAGGTAGCTTGTGCTAAATGTTTGTCCCAGTTTTTCAGAGTTCCACCCCCCATGGCTTTTAGGGTGGTTTTCAGCAAACCATTATAGAACTCAATCTTCCCTGAAGCTGGTGCATAGTAGGGTATGTGATAGATCCGTTCAATTCCGTGCCCTTCGGCCCAATTTTTCACTAGATTGTTCTTAAAATGAGTGCCATTGTCTGACTAGATTGTCTCTGGAGTTCCAGGTCTCCACAAGATCTGATTCTCCAAACCAAGAATGGTGTTACGTGCAGTAGCATGTGGAACTGGATAGGTTTCCAACCATCCAGTGCTGGCCTCTACCATCATCAGCACATACTGCTTGCCAGAACGAGATTGAGGTAAAGTGATGTAGTCAATCTGCCAGACTTCACCATACTTGTACTTTGACCGTCTCTCATCATATCATAAGGACGTGATTTGCTTAGCCTGCTTAATAGCAGCACAAATGTCACAGTCATAGATGACTTGGGTGATAGCGTCCATGGACAAGTCAATTGACCTATCACGTGCCCATCAGTATGTTGCATCTCTGCCTTGATGTCCAGATGAATCATGGGCCCACCGAGCTAAGAACAGTTCACTTTGGTGTTTCCAATCAAGGTCAAGATCAAAGTTGGTATCAACTTGAGCAATCTTAGCAGCTTGGTCTGCCTGCTGGTTGTGTTGATGTTCCTCAGTAGCTCTGTTTTTAGGCATGCGTGCATCTATGTGTCATACCTTCACTGGAATTCTCTCCAGCCGTGCATCAATGTTCTGCCATAGATCAGCACACCAAATAGGCTTTCCTTTCCTCTGCCAACCATTCTTCTTCCAGTCTTTTAGCCAACCCCATAGAGCATTGACTACCATCCACGAGTCGGTGTAGAGGTAAAGGATAGGCCAATTTTCACATTCAGCCACATCAAGAGCAAGTTGAACAGCTTTTACCTCAGCGAACTGACTGGATTCTCCTTCTCCATCTCTCGCTTCGGTAACTCTCCTGGTTGGACTCCAAACCGCTGACTTCCATATTCGCTTGTTCCCAACAAGACGACAGGAACCGTCTGTGAACAAAGCATAGTTCTTTTCCTGATCAGAGAGATCACCATAGGGAGGAGCTTCCTCAGCACGAGTTATTTTCTCCTCTGGAGGTTTGGAACAGTCTGTGCCTTCCGGGCAGTTGGTGATCACCTCCACCAGACCAGGTCGATCAAGATTACCCATTCATGATCGTTGGGTTATCAAAGCCATCCATTTAGACCAGGTTGCATCTATGGCATGATGTGGTGATGAACCTTTGCCTTTGAACATCCAGTTTAGAACTGGCAGTCTAGGAGCTCAAAGCAATTGTGACACAGTTCCAATTGCTTCAGAAACTGCTTTCACTGCTTCATAGGCTGCTAGTATCTCTTTCTCTGTTGCACTGTAATTTGCCTCTGAACCTCTGTAGGCACTTCCCCAGAAACCAAGAAGACGACCATGTGTCTCATTTGGAGCTCTCTGCCAAAGGCTCCAAGTTGGACCACTGTCACTGGCAGCCGTGTACAGAATGTCCTTAATATCTGGACCAGATCGCACAGGTCCCAAGCCCACTGCATGGACTATTTCTTGCTTGATCTGATCAAAGGCTGCTTGTTGTTCAAGTCCCCACTCGAAATTATTTCTCTTACGAGTCACATCATGCAGAGGTTTGACAATCTGACTGGAACCAGGAATGTGTAGTCTCCAAAATCCCACCATACCTAAGAAACAAAGGGTGTCCTTCTTACTGGTGGGAACTGCCATAGTAGAGACTTTGTTGATCACATCCTGTGGAACGTGATGGCGACCATCCTGCCACCTCACTCCCAGAAACTGAATCTCTCTGGCAGGTCCTTTGACCTTGTCTCTCTTAATGGCAAAACCTGCTTGCAACAGAATGTCAATGATTTTGTTACCTTTCTCGAAGACTTCCTCAGCAGTTTGGCCCCACACAATGATGTCGTCGATGTACTGGATGTGCTCTGGAGCTTTACCTTTCTCCAGTGCATTGTGGATGACTAAGTGACAGATAATTAAGCTGTGTTTCCACCCCTGAGGCAAACGGTTGAACTGGTACTGGATTCCTTTCCAGTTGAATGCAAACTGAGGCCTGCACTCCTTTGCTATGGGAATAGAGAAGCAAGCATCAGAAATGTCTATGGTAGCATACCACTTAGCCTCCTTCAATTCCAGCTCATACTGGAGTTCCAGCATGTTCGGCACAGCTGCACTCATGGGTGGTGTCACCTCGTTGAGGGCACGAAAGTCAACTGTCAGCCTCCAATCACCGTTAGATTTGCGCACAGGCCAGATGGGACTGTTGAAAGGTGAATGAGCTTTCTCGATGACAGCCTGACTCTCCAGTTGACAAATCAGCTGATGAATGGGAAACAAAGAGTCACGATTAGTTCTGTACTGCCTGTGGTGCACAGTTTGAGTAGCAATTGGCACTTCCAGATCCTCTATGTCATGATGTCCCACAACTAAAGATTTATCTGAAAGTTCAGGTCTAATGGACAACTTCAATTTACCATCCTCAATCTCTACAGATGCTATTCCAAAAGCCAATTTGTGACCCTTAGGATCTTTGAAACAACCTTGTCTCAAAAAGTCAATTCCCAAAATGCAAGGCGCATCAGGACCAGTTACAATAGTATGTGTCTTCCACTCTTTACCAGTTAAACTGATCTCAGCCTGTATCTTAGTTAACTCTTGAGATCCACCAGTGATTCCAAAAATAGATATGGACTCTGTCCCTTTGCAATTGGATGGCAACAAAGTACACTGAGCACCTGTGTCAACTAAAGCCCTGTATTTCCGAACTCTTGAACTGCCAGGCCACCTAATGAATACATTCCAATAGATTCGGTTCTCTCCACTATCCCTTTCCTCCTCCTGGCTGGAGGCAGGGCACCCCTAATGCTGAACATGGCATGTGGGGTGTACACAATGATTGGTGGTGTTGTGAGAGAAATTGCAACTATTGGAATAATTGCAGTTGCTCTCTGGAGCTGAAGAAGTGACAGCTACTTTTCTGGCATTGTTGCCTCTGTTTCTGCCACTCTGCAGATCCCTGACCCTCTTTGAAAGAGCTGAAGAAGGTTTACCATCCCTCTTGTTCATGTTCTCACCATATATGTCACGCAGAATTATCCACAGTGACGCATGTGATTGCTGATATCTAGGTGGAATTTGTCTCCTCCTGGGCTGGAATTGCCTTGCAGGAGGTGGGCATCTATCTATTCCTGATGGCAGAAACATGCACCCATTCAGATGATGCAGGAATGGTATCTTTTACCAGATTGGTAATATTACTGAGATCCTCCTTCAGTTCTTTCATGCTGTCTTTGATGCCTTCGTTAATGCTATCTTTCATCTCTGTAGTCATAGTCTTTATGGCACAGATTATACCAAAATGTGACAAGCTGTCCTCTATCTGCCTGAGCTGGTCAGTGAACTCAACAACAGTGAAAGACCTTCCATTATCACTCCTTGATAGGAACTTGCTGGCCAAGATGTTAGCATAGGATGAAGGAGCAAGCTTAATAAGCTTCTTCATGAGACCTGTTCCAAGAGGAATGTCATCAGGCTCATGTGTGCCATGATCTCCATAAAGCACTTCCTTCACAGCAAACTCCTTCAGAAGCTTAATTCCCTGCTCAACAGTGTTCCACTTCTTGGCAGCCCATGGCAAATCATCTCGGGAAGGATATCTCATAGCCACAGCCAACAGAAGGCGTGTCCACAAGCTAACCTTACCAAGAGGAAATGCTAGGTACTTGTCCACTCCACTGTCCTTGGTGATTGGTCCCAGATGCTTGTCAGACTTGTCTCCTACCTGCAGGGCATTAGCACCAATGCTACGGCATCTCACTAGCCAGCTTAAGATTGGTTCACCTGATTCCCTTGAGTATTCCTTTCTAACTTCCCTGACCTCTCTGAGTGGATTGTTGGAGTCCTGGATGTCATCGTCCTCCTCTTCCTCTTGTTGATCTGGTTGTCCCTGGCCTAGAAACAGAACCTTCCTCATAGCATTCTTAAACTCATTGGAACCATCCTCTTTCTTGGCAGCCAACCTCACAGTGCTCTTGTCATTTGACTACTGCGATCTCAGCATGTTCGCTAGATCTCGCAGACTAACTATCTCCTCTTCCTCCTCTTGCTCACCAGAAGCCCCCTCTCTTACATCCTCCTTTGAATCACACTTTGTCAAAAGCTGTGTCTTGGCTTTTTCCTTAGCAGGTGCCAAAAAGGCCTGCACAGCAACGGACTTGGACGTGTCTGCTGGAGGGTTTGAATCATTGGGCGTCTGGCCTGAGGTCTGTGAGTTCAGATATGCCTTAGAATTGGGTTCAAACTGGCTGAGGGTTCTGATCTGCTGGCTGGGGATTCAAACTGGCTGAGCTGGTGTTATTAGTATTAGTGGGATTATTTGGTTGTGCTTCTGGGATGCCTGCCAACCCTGACGCGTTATTATCTTTGTTGTCAGGAACATTGGCAGTTTTCCCAGAATCTGAAGAGGGGGGTATAGTAACTGTAATAGTAGCTCCCTGTTGTGAAGGAGGTGGTACTTCTTGTTGTGACCCTGGCTGGGAAGGAGGTGGTTGAGATGCTTTGTTTTGATTTCCACTGGTACACTGCTTCTGAGACAATGAGCCATTTGCTTTTGAAACAGAAACCTTTCGAGTTTTTATAGGTATTGCATTTGAATTTTTCACACATAATGCCAGAATTAATATGAAAATTATGACTATAAGAACCCGGATAATAGACACCAGACCTGCCACGGTTTATTTTGTGTAAAAATCTTTGCAAGGGTCTGGCATCTCAGTTTGGGGGTAAATTACCCACATGATGGCTGTAGTTAAAGCAGTGTTTTGGTTGCTTGCAATATTATTGACAAATACCCCTGTAATGTTACTGGTAAGATTTTCGGTGACATTAAAACCAGCATAACCAAGAATGAAATCACCCCAGGACCAGAAAACGTTTGTAACTTTAGCTTTAGCCTTTGTATAAACTAGATTAAGAAAGTAAGCAACAATTTGGGCTTTTATCCAATTAAATGTCAAAAAAACAGAACCCTGACCAGATTAGAGCCCCCACCAAGTACAATAGCTGCTTTATTAGCTTCATTCTGATTCCCAGAGTTAATTAACAGTCACTCACATGAATTTGCCCCACGTTGGGGAAGCCAAATTAAAATGTGGTGGTTTGGCTGTTACCTGCCCCCCCACGCTTTAGAAGGTACCTCAGCTAACTCAGTCGGACTCTGGTAATATAAATGAAGCTATTTATTTACAGCTAGCACAATATACAAGCAGCTATTTACAGTATATACAGTTATATACAGAAATATACAAGTTAAAAGTAATACAGAAACACAACTCCCCTCCCAGAAACCTGAGTCCCCAGGAGGGGCTCTCAACCACCCCTGCACCTTCCCCCTGCCCCTCTCAACCTTACCCCAGTCCTAGGAAGAAAAGAGGTTCAGCCAAGAGGTTAAGAAGCAAAGGTGAGTGGCAGGAGATGTTAGGGAAATGCAGCTCAGTCAAAGCCCAGCCCGAGAGATAGAACAAAATGGTGAAAGTGTTATCTAATGTTTACATTCTTCTTCAGCGAGATTCTGAGGGAAGGAGACATCACGAATTGTTTTCCTTTCACGGCCTATCATCTATTTCTTTTTACCAAAACATTCTAGCCTGCTTCAAACTAGCACATGGATATATGTTTTTAAAGCATAGGTAGCATTATGAAGATTAGCATTCCATTTTAAACTAGGGTTACTCCTGTTCAGTGGAACCAAAATGTCTGGTCATAGTGATGGAGAATTATAAGAAATGCACAGATTTTCAAAAAGAGAAAGAGAAACAAATCAAGGGGAAATACTGTCTTTGCTAGAGAAGATGCCCTATTTCACTTGAGTCTGTCCTAATTTGCCAAGAAATGCACGGTCTAATCTTTACAATTATGTATACCATATTTTTTCTTGAATTCTTAAGTAATCAGTGGCACTGTTTGTTAAGAGTTACTGGTTTAGTTTTATTCTCCTTCTTGAGTTACTTTCCCCTCACGTTTTGGTGAAGCAATCAACATGTTCTGTCCAGGATATCACATAATGTTGTTATGTAGCATTAAAGTAAAATATTTTGGAGAAAAAAACTTCCCATTTGGGTTGCACTGATCTCCACATTCGGTTTATAAATCTCTGGAGGCACTTTCTCGACACGGAAGCTATATAAATGTAAATCACTTTAATAATTTCTGCTACAATATGCATTTCACAACGCTCATAATACACATTTCAGAATTATTCAAGTGTTATTTCCAACTTTCTTCAGCAAAAGACTTTCCTAGTTTAACCTCAGGGTCAGAGTCTATCAAGCAAATATGATGCAAGTGCCTGATAAATTTCACCATATCATTTGAAAGATATTTTTCATTCATATTCAAGTCAGAAATTGTGTTCCTTTTCCGAGCATTTACTCATTTCATAATGCCACATATATATTCATTCATCATTTTCCATTTGCTGGAAGAAACTCAAATTTTAAATGCATTAATTCTCCACAGCTTCATTCTTAAGAACCTTACACTCATGTTAAGACAAATGGCCTAAAGCTTGAATCTCCATTTCAAATGGAAATACAATTTTTATTTTGAAGAACAGCAGTTTCCAACAGATTTTTACATTTCCTTCTCTGTAAGGCTAATTAAAAAAATCCATTTCAAAATCTTTGGTATGGTGCTGAAGGAAGTCAACAGCCTCCTCTAAGAATGCAGGGAACATACCCTGAAATCTGCTTTGCAATTTTTCTTTATCACTTCACTTCTGATAGAGTCAGGCAAACTTAAATTGCTCATATATCAAATTAACCATTATGTACAAGAATTACATATTGGAATGGATTCTTTCCTAAGTATAGCACTGAATTTAAATATAGAATATACATATTGTTGCCAATTTGTAAGCTTTCAGCTACGTCCAACCTTCACTTTAATGAAAATTAGTTCTTTAAAAGTAACCAACAAAGTGGCTCTTATATAGAATGGGTAAGGTAATGATTCCTTCTGCAGTTAGCCTAGCAGGAAAAGGATAAGAGAGCGATTTGAACTATCATCAGTAAATATATATCCCATTCTATTGGCCCAGTATCTTCTGCTAATTTTCCACCTGATACAGGCATGGCTGAGGAACAGCTGAAGCAATAGTCATGATCATCTTGATGAAAAATAATAGAATCAGAGTGGTTTCAGTTGAAAAAGACTTAAAGATCATCTAGTTCAGACCACCCTGCAGGAACACCTTCCTTTAGACCAGGTTGCTCAACCTCGCTTTGAACACTTCTAGGGATGGAGTATCCACAACTTTTCTGGCCAACATATTCCAGTGTCTCACCATCTTCACAGTAAAGAATTTCTTCCTATTGCCTAATCTAAATTTATCCTCTTCCAATTTAAAGTTGTTACTCCTCTTCAGGATGCTTATGCAGCCCAGAAGGCAAATTGTATCCTAGGCTCAAGAGGATTGTGACCAACAGGTCAAGAGAGCTAATTCTGCCAACTTTGCTCTGCTCTTGAGAGACCCCACCTTGAATACTGCTCTCAGTTCTGGTGTCCCAATCATAAGGGCACAAAGATGTTGGAGCAAGTGTATAGGAGAGCCACAAATCTGATCCAAGGGCTGGAAAAACTTTGCTGCGAGGACAGGCTTAGGAAGCTGGGGTTGTACAGTCTACAGTTTTCAAAGGAACCTTAAAGCTGCCTTACCATACCTAAAGAGAACCTACAGAAAAGCTGGAAAGGGACTTTTTATAAGGCTGTTTATCCATAGGGAAAGGCCGAGTAGTTCAAAGCTGAGAAAGACTAGGTTTAGACTGGATCTTAGGAAGAAGCTCTTCAATGCAAGGGTGGTGAGACTCTGGGATGAGTTGATCAGGGAGGCTCTGGATTCCTCCTCCCTGGGGGTGTTAAAGGCCAGCCAAGTATAATTGAGAGGCATTCCTGATGATAGTGGGGACACTGGAGTTTGGAGCACATTCCAACTTAACCATTCTATTATTCCTCAAGTGTCCTCTCCTCTCTGTAGGCTCTCTTCAGGTACTGGAAGGCCACTCCAGGGTCTCCCTGGGACTGAACAGACAGACCCATCTCACAAGGTAGCTGCTTCAGTCTCCCAATTACTTTTGTGTATTTCTTTGGACCCACTCCTACAAATCCATGACTTTTCTGTGCTGAGGACTCCACAGCTGGATACCGTACTCCAGATGAGGTTTCATGATAGCAGATGAGAGGGGTAGAATCCCCTGCCTCTACCTGATGGTCTCACTCCTTTTGAGTTGCTCTATTTCAGAGAAATGTTCACATATACGAGACACAACTGAGAAAATTGTTACTAGCATAAACACTGCAGGGCAAGCATTATTTACAGCTGTTTACTAAATCATTCCAAACAATGACCAAAAAATCTGCAACCCCAAAGACTAAACAGGGCATGAAATATAATATTTAACAACAAATTTAATGAACTATTGCCAATTTGATTTAGAAAATAACATTGCCCTAAGTAAAAAAAAAAAAAAAAAAAAAAAAAAAAAAAAAAAAAAAAAAAAAAACAAACAAGAGAAATCCACTACTGCAGGAAAGCGTCTGACTCTCCCAATCAATGCGTGGTTTTGTTTGATAGAAAGAACAGGAAAGGGCAGACAGAACAGTTCCCTTACGTGGATATTCTCCAGACATCTTAGATGAGCAGACAAAGATCAATTAGGTAACAAGGGGCTGGAAGAACACTGTAGGAAATCAGACTCATAGTATTTATTATATGATTACTAGGACTTAGTAAAGTGCTGATAAGATGCACTCTATTTGAAACACTGCTGAGCATCATCTAGTTCCAACCCTCCTGCCATGGGCAGGGACACCCTACCCTAGATCAGGGTATGAAGTGAACCACAGTATCACAGTTTTGCTGGAGTGCTTACACAGTCATGTTTTCAGACATCTTTCATATTTACTACTCCCTATTCCAGGGCCTGTTTGTCATTCCATCAGCCTTGCAGCTTTTCTTGTGTGAAAAAATCTGGCCCATGCACATGAATTACATATTGAGCTTCACTATTAGTACACTAAAAAGAATTAAGATCTTTATTTCCAGAAAGCTGTGATACCTTAAAATCCAACAAATGCAGAGAAACAATAAACTACACTGTTCTACAGTAACTGTCAGATTGGTCAGCATTTTGACACTTGCACATAGCTGATGAAAAAGTGAGTAGCAACTCTGAGTACATTAGTTCTCTAGTTAAATATGGGTTACTAACAGATCCTACATACTTACATCAGACACATTTTTACCCATGCATTTTGCTAATAATTTCTAAACCTCTATAAAGTGCTGTGAGAAGGTTGTACATGAAGAAAATTGGATCCTGGATAGAATAATTTTGGAATAATTGAAATGTTGAACTAATTCAGAACAGCTATATCCTTTTTCCTCCTTTCCCTCTATGGTCATAGATATCTTAATAATTAGGTATATGCATTCTGTAATTAGTACAGTACTCATTATATGTTACTGTTACATTTTATATTGCCTGTGCCAGTTTTAAATGTTCTTTACAGATTTTAAAACAATATTTAATGCATGCTTGATTCTTATCATTACATTTAGCACTAGACTAGACCAATAGATTTACCATTAATAAGCTACTGTTTCATAATATTGTTATTAATGATGATAATTGTCATACATTCATTTAAACATCATATTCAAATACTAAGTAACATTAAAAAAAAGGTTTTTGCTGGTTTGTTTTTTCCAAAAGGTTGAAGGCCAAGAGCATCCTTGTCTGGATTGGGAATAGTGTGGCCAGCAGCAGTAGAGCGATGATCGTGCTGTGGTTGTCGCGGAGGAGTTTGTCTGGGTTTCGGGGAATGAAATACGAGGCCGATTTTTAAAGAGTTTAAAAGATTTAATATTATATATGCTAGGAATCCCCCTTCCCCAAACTTATTTATAACTACCCCACGTAAGTTCTTTGTATGCGGTTACGAGATTATTTTTACAGAATGTCTGTGCACAACAAATTAGGAATTTAGCAAAGATTTGAAAAGGATTTAGGAAGAGAGTCTGTGGCATGAAAGAGTTCCACTGGAAGGCTTTGAGAGGTTATTCTGGTTCAGATCGAGTTTCTCAGTTACTCACTGTCTGGAGTCAGTTTGAAAGTCCCAAGTATCGTGGATTGGAACAATTCAGAGGTTATTGGAGCGCACTGTTTGGACTTCCACTGGTACGAGCCAAGCTGGGCGTTGGTGGTCCGGAGGCTGGCAAGGCACGGATTGGGGCGCTGACGAGTGCAATCAGTTCGATCAGTGCCGTCTGGTGTGGTGCGAATGCAAGTGCAAGTGCTGTGTCGGGCCGTGCGTGTGCAGAGCGTGTGATGAATCAGTGCAGTGCAAGTGCAGAGAGCTTTTATTAAATTAATGCAGTCACATATACTGTTCAGAGAAGGTGTATCCAGCCAGACTAGGGCTGGCACAAGTGGATAATACAGATTGGCTCAAAGTTATGTGCAAGACACAGATAGCTTATTTCTTATAAAAACAACCTGTAGTTCCACCCCAGGGGGCTGGCAGGGTCAGCCCCCAGCAGGTGTGCGTGGGGTGTTCACAGTGCCTGCGAATTCAAGGATCCTTTCCCAAAACAAGGTCTCATGTTTACAGCTTATGCCCCGCTGCAGGAGAAATCTTCCCACAGCTAGGAACGGCAGCTGGGACGGCGGCTTAGTCAGTTCCCTGGGCTGGTGCCATGGACTTTTGACCCAGCGATTGATGGTCCTTGGGGCACAATTCTGTCCAAATGAGGGCTTTGCAACCCTCCACCACAGCGGTATTCACCACCGGTGAAGCTGCATCTCAGATACCGGGTTCAGCTTTGGGCTCTGTTGGGAACTGGCTGAAAAATGGGGGCATGAGACCCTAGAAGGTTGTACAATCAAGCCTTGGGTGTGAGGTCTGAGCGTTGGAATGCAGTAAACCACAGAGCTGTGTGTGAAGAAGCTCAGAGGAATTTGTCCTTGAGCCTTCTGATAAACGGCTTCTGTGGGACTGTATCCAGAGTAGAGGGAAATGGAAGGAATATGCAAATTCTAATATCTAGGTGCACTAAATGCTTTTGCAGTAACCGCAAGTAGGGAAGATTATGCATATGCAAATATTTAGATGTGCCAAATGCTAGTGAACAATACCATGTTGTATGCTACATGTGCTCACTTTTCTCACCCTAACTGAAAAGTATGTGCCTTGTAACTTGAAGCCTGATGCTCTCAATAAACCGCGGATTGCTTGGATAGCTAGCTCACATTGAGTTGTCTCCTTGCTTTCCCATTCCCTTCCGTGGGGCTCCTCCCTCCAAGAAAGACATTGAGTTGCTCCAGCATGTCCAAGGAAGGGAACAAAGCTGGCAAAGGGTCTGGAAAACAGGTCTGGTGAGGAGCAACTGTGTCATCTTGAATGGTTTAGTCTGGAGAAGAGAATGCTGAGGGGAAACCTCATTGCTCTCTACAACCCCTTGAAAAGAGGTTGGAGTGAGGTGCGGGTTGCTCTCCTCTCTCTAATAACATCTAACAGAATGAGAGGAAATGGCCTGAAATTGTGCCAGGGGAGGTGTAGGTTAGATATTAGGAAAAGTTTCTCTGTTGAACAAATTAGGATACTACAAATTACCATTTGACAGAAAGGTAACTGTAAAAAAGAAGAAAAATGCCTAGAGTTTTCTAGTATGCTTCATTGGAAAGAACTCATTTTAAAACATGCTGTATGATAAGCCTAAAGATTCTTTTCTTCTTAGGGAGTGTCAGAGGTAAGCAGGCAGAGTGCCTGTAGCAGAGTCAATACAAACCTTTAGTGGAAGTGATGAATAATGCTAATGTATATTTAGATTCCAGAGGAGCTGCAATTAGAAAACATTGTTTCATAAATAATTAATTACATGCTCTTCAGAAGAAAATCCATGATGCTGTTAGTCCTTCTTTATTCCATTCTGATAAAGAGGGCACCTCAGTAACCGTTTCAAGTTTCCAGAGGGCATTTAGCTATGTTTTAAAAGTCGACATGCAGAGGATTTTTTTCCAATACTTTTCTACAGGCATGCTTTTGAGAAGAAAGAAGTTAAACGTTTTTCTTCAAAAATATAGCTCTACTGAATCACAAATTTCTTGCTCCAGACAGATTAAGTTTAACAAGCATTCAGCAAACAAAATACTGGATTCCCATGATTCTCTTTGTGAATTCATGATGAACTACTTTCCTGGTCCAGAGCATAGGTCAATGCCTACATGGTATTGCTCCAGTATTGAGAAACATGCATTTCCTTGTCCTGGGACAGCATGTTCTGAAATGGGGGGGGAAAAAGATAGTAACTTCTAATTCTGGTCTTAATATGCTTATAACCAAGTAAAAAAATCAACTACACTCCCTGACTCCCCCCTCACACATAAAAAAAAAAAAAAAAAACAAACCTACAAAACAAACAAAAACAACCTAAGCAAATGAAAATAAACAAAACCACACAAGGACAACAAAATAAAAGCAAAAACTAAGGAAAAAAAAACCACAAAATAACAAAACCAAACAAAAGCCAAAACCAAACCAAACAAAAACAAATAGCACAAAGCCAATAAAAATCTAAAACATGGTACAAAAATAGGAGAGGTTAATTAGACCACTACAAAACCATAGATTCATGACTAACAGCATATTAGGCAATTATCAAATGTTTTGTAAGCACATATAAAGAACTACTTTGTAAACAGAAACTTTAAAATGTCCTTTGATAACTATGCAAATATACAAAACTTCAGGAAGAAAACGCAAAAGAATTCCATTAGAGTTTGATAAGTGGACTATCAAATCTGCCTAAATGAAGAAACAAAGAGAAATCTCTGCAGCATAAGAATCTAGAGGTTGGACTCACTCGTTCTTAGGAAAATCATAATTTTCTTGTGTGGCTGTTTGAGCTGATTCTCTAGCTCAGACATAGGGGAAAGATGGACATTCCAGGGATAGGCCACATAATGGCAACAATAGATAAATTAATATAATTTCATTGGAGCATCAAGAGCTTAATGTCTAGAAGCACAGCTTGTTCTCCCCCTTCTCCCGCTGGCTTCTGCTGCTTCAGCTTCGCCTATCTTCCCCGGCTGCTGTTTTGGCTACTGCTGCTTCTGCTGCTTCGCTGCCGCTTGACCCCTCCCCTATCTCCCTTAAGGTTATTGTATTTTTTTTTTTCCTTCCTTCCTTCTCTAATTATTATCTCTCTTTACATTGTTATACTTATACAATAAGAAATACAATTTCATCTTTCCCTGACTTTCAAAAAAAAAGGGTCTGTGTTGTGGTGAATTTATTTCTCCCCAGGGGAGGGAACTGCCATAACCCGGGACATCTTGATATTTTTAATAAGTTAAGCTCAAAGTTGATGTATTATGTGATTGTTAAACACTTCTTGCAGATAAAGGTAGCATGTGCTGTCAAATTCAACATGTCAGTTGATTTTAAAGATTACCATGAAACATGCTGAAATACCTTTGTTTTGTTTTGCTGGGTTTTGGGGGGTTTCTTTATACGGAGTGAGGAGAACAACTCTGAATCTTAAATTAAGGAAAGAAAGGTGTTACCAGATGGCAGCAATTGCACTGTGAAAGCACTTGTGTTGCATAAATTCTGAATGACCTTTTGATTTTGGTCTTTACTGAACCTCTTTTTACTTGTTTCTGTATTTAAGAATTTATAAAATGCTTCTGTTTGCATGGGAATAAACACAAAACCGCTGTTTATACGGTCAGCAATATCAGCTAATTTTCATGGCATGGTGGATGTTGGTATTTGTGATTATTTCTAACTGCACACTCTTCTATGTATAAAATTTTGGTTATTCAGAGAGTGTATGGATATAATGGCATGATTTTATAAATAATAAATTTATTCAACTAATCACACAGCAGTAATCATAGAATCATAGAATCATAGAATCATAGAATCAACCAGGTTGGAAGAGACCTCCAAGATCATCCAGTCCAACCTATCACCCAGCCCTAGCCAGTCAACTAGACCATGGCACTGAGTGCCTCATCCAGTCGCTTCTTGAAGACCCCCAGGGACGGTGCCTCCACCACCTCCCTGGGCAGCCCATTCCAATGGCAAATCACTCTCTCTGGGAAGAACTGCTTCCTAACATCCAGCCTATACCTACCCTGGCACAACTTGAGACTGTGTCCCCTTGTTTTATTGCTGGGAGAAGAGGCCAACCCCCACCTGGCTACAATGGCCCTTCAGGTAGTTGTAGACAGTAATAAGATCACCCCTGAGCCTCCTCTTCTCCAGGCTAAACAGGCCCAGCTCCCTCAACCTCTCCTCATAGGATTTGTGTTCCAGGCCCCTCACCAGCTTCGTTGCCCTTCTCTGGACAAGTTCCAGCACCTCAACATCTTTCTTGAATTGAGGGGCCCAGAACTGGACACAGTACTCAAGGTGTGGCCTGACCAGTGCTGAATACAGGGGAAGAATAACCTCCCTTGTCCTACTGGTCACACTGTTCCTGATGCAGGCCAGGATGCCATTGGCTCTCTTGGCCACCTGGGCACACTGCAGCCTCATCTTCAGCTTGCTATCTATCAGTACCCCCAGGTCCCTTTCCTCCTGGCTGCTCTCCAGCCACTCAGTCCCCAGCCTGTAGCACTGCTTGGGGTTATTGTGGCCGAAGTGCAGAACCCTGCACTTGGCCTTGTTAAATCTCATCCCATTGGCCTCTGCCCACCCATCCAGCCTGTCCAGGTCCCTCTGCAGGGCTCTCCTACCTTCCAACAGATCAACACCTGCTCCTAGCTTGGTGTCATCTGCAAACTTACTGATGCTGGACTCAATGCCCTCGTCCAGATCATCAATAAAGATATTGAACAGGACTGGGACCAGCACTGATCCTTGGGGAACACCACTTGTGACTGGCTGCCAACTGGATGTGGCACCATTCACCACCACTCTCTGAGCTCTGCCATCCAGCCAGTTCTTGATCCAGCACAGAGTGAATCTGTCCAAACCATGATCTGCCAGCTTGGCTAGGAGCTTCTTGTTGCAGACAGTGTCAAAGGCTTTGCTGAAGTCCAAGTAGACTACATCCACAGCCTTCCCCACATTCACCAGGCGGGTAACCTGATCATAAAAGGAGATCAGGTTGGTGAGGCAGGACCCGCCCTTCCTAAACCCATGCTGGCTGGGCCTGATCCCTTGGCTATCCTGTAGGTGCTTTGTGATGGCACCCAAGATGACCTGTTCCATGACCTTGCCTGGCACTGAGGTCAGGCTCACAGGTCTGTAGTTTTCTGGCTCCTCCTTACGACCCTTCTTGTGTATGGGAATCACATTGACCAGCTTCCAGTCTTCAGGGACCTCTCTAGTGAGCCAGGACTGCTGATAAATGATGCAGAGTGTCTTGGCCAGCTCAGCTGCCAGCTCTCTCAGCACCCTAGGGTGGATCCCATCCGGTCCCATGGACTTGTGAGGACCCAAATGATGCAGCAGGTCCCTTACTGCTTCCTCATGTATTAGAAGGGGACTGTACTGGTCCTTGACTCCATCCACCACTTCAGGAGTCCAGCTGTCCTGGAGACAACCTGTCCCACTAGTGAAGATTGAGGCAAAGAAGGTGTTAAGCACCTCTGCCTTTTCCTCATCCTTTGTTACTATGTTCCCATCTCTATCTAGTAAGGACTGGAGGTTGTCCTTGGCCCTTCTCTTGCCATTCATATATTTAAAGAAACACTTTTTATTTTCCTTGACAGCCGTGGCCAGCCTGAGCTCCAAGTGGGCTTTTGCCTCTCTAATTTTTCGTCTGCAAGACCTAGCAACATCCTTGAACTTTTCCTGGGACACCTCCCCTCTTTTCCAAAGGTGATACACTCTCTTTTTAATCTTTAATTCCTTCAGCAGCTCCCTGCCCATCCAGCCTGGCTGCCTCCCTCGTCGGCTCATCTTCCGGCTCAGTGGCACTGCCTGCTCCTGTGCCTTCAGGAGTTCTTTCTTGAAGTAGGTCCAACCTTCCTGGACCCCTTTGTTTCTAAGGGCTATTTCCCAAGGAACTTTCTGAATTAGTTCCTTAAATAGGCTGAAGTCTGCCCTTCGGAAGTCCAGTGTGGAGGTTCTGTTGATGCCCCTCCTGGTTTCTCCATGGATTGAAAACTCTATAATTTCATGGTCACTGGACCCCAGGCAGCCTCCAAACACCACATCCCCTACCAGCCCCTCTCTATTTGTGAGCAGCAGGTCAAGCAGGGCTGCCCCCCCTGGTAGGCTCACGTAACAGCTGGGATAGGAAGTTGTCTTCCACACATTGCAGAAACCTTCTAGACTGCTTCTTCTCTGCAGTGTTTAAGTCCCAGCAGATGTCTGGTAGGTTAAAGTCGCCCACCAGAACAAGGGCAGGTGATCTTGAGGCAGCCTCCAGTTGCTTAAAGAGTAATAAATCAACCTCTTCTTCCTGGTTGGGTGGTCTGTAACAGACTCCAACCAGGATATCAGCCTTGTTGGCCTTCGCCTTAAGTCTCACCCATAATGACTCAACTTGATCATCCTTGATTTCTACCTCCACGACATCCAGAGCATCCCTAATACACAGAACCACTCCCCCACTCTTTCTCCCTTGCCTATCTCTCCTGAAGAGTCTGTAGCCATTGATTGCAGCACACCAATCATGTGAGCTATCCCACCACGTTTCAGTGATGGCGACAATATCATAGTTTTCCTCCAGCACCAGAGCTTCCAGCTCCTCTTGTTTGTTACCCATACTGCGTGCATTAGTGTACATGCACTTCAGCTGGGCTGCTGCTTTTACTCCTAGCTCTAGCCTACCATCCTCAATTCCCTTTGATTTATCTCTGGTGCTGTCATGTTTAACCCCCTCCCCCTTCCATTCTAGTTTAAAGCCCTCTCAACAAGCCCAGCCAGCTTATGTGCCAGGGTCCTTCCCCCCTTCTGTGATAGTTGTGTCCCATCTGCTGATTGCAGACCTGTGGCAAGATGAAGTTCCCCAAGATCAAAGAATCCAAAGTTATGTTGGATGCACCAACCTCTGAGCCACTTGTTCATCAAATCTGCTTTCCTATTCTTCTCTGTATTCCAGCCTGTGACTAAGGGTATAGATGAAAAGTCTACCTGTGCCCCTGTTCCCTCAACTGCTTTCCCCAGTGTCTTAAAGTCCCTTTTGATAGCTTTTAGCCCTCTGTTATTAATCTCATCATTCCCTGCCTGTATAACTAATAAGGGATAGTAATCAGAGGGCTGCACTACAGTAGGCAGCCTCCTGGTAACATCCCTGACCCGGGCTCCAGGGAGGCAGCAGAGCTCCCTGTGGAAGGGGTCTGGCCGTCATATGGGGCCCTCTGTTCCCTGCAGAAGGGAATCACCAATAACAATTACCCTCCTCTTTTTCTTCTGGGTACTTGTTCTGATGCGAGGGGGCAACTGATTTGTCTCGGTTGCCCTCCCAGCCGGTGATGCTTCTGCCTGCTCCAGGATCACCTCATCCTCAACCTCTAGTGCCCTATATCTGTTATGTAAGGGCAGCTGGGGATGTGAAGATGGCTGGAAGGGTTTTCCCTTGCCCCTTCTGGCAGGCACCTGCATCCATTCTTCTTGGTTGCTCTGTTCGTCTCCCTCTGGCAAGGGGGACTGCAGAGCATGTTGCTCTTTTGTACCTTCCCTTTCAGCCTTCAGTCGTTCCACCTCTCCCTTGAGTTCAGCCACCAGGTTAAGCAGACAATCAATCTGCTCACACCTAATGCAGCCATTGCCTGTGTCGAGTGCCAGGCTCCAGCACTCCTCACATCCAGACGTCTGGACGCCTGCACTCCTACAGGTGGGCTCTGTTTGGGTGCCCACAGTTTTACAAGTATTATACAGCTTGGACCTAGTTCGAACCATGTCTGCTATCCTGAAGGTCCGGTGCGAGTTGTTAGGTGTGGTGGTTTTGTGGTGTTTTTTTGTGGTTTTTTTTTTTTTTTTTTTTTTTTTTTTTTTTTTTTTTTTACCAGCGGCGCGCGCTGCGCTGCGCTCAGCAGAGACAGCAGTGAGCTCCTTGTTTAAATGTGCCGCTCGCCAGGCACTGCCCTCTGACTCACCTCCCTGCGAGTACTTAGCGCCTGCTTGCCGCTCCCTCCCTCCCTCTGGGCTCCTCAGAGCGAGAGAGCCTCAAGAAAAGAGGAGAAAAAAGGCTGCGAGAAAGCGCGTTTCAGCTGAGCTAGCCTGGGTCCTGCTCTCTTGCCAAACTAGGCTGTGTAATAATCATAAAGAATATAACTAGGAGAATAAGTAGTGATGACAATGCAAGGCATGCCAAAGATCTGTCTAATCCAGCAGCCTGCTTCCAAGTGACCACAAGCAAATGAATAGAACCCAGTGCAAAGATTGATCTACTGTAGCATTTTTTTTTTTTATGCCAAAGCCATCTTTTCTGTCAGAATTTGTATACCTCGGTCTTCCTGAGATTGAGATGCTTTTAGTGTATGTAATCATCCTCCTTGGGCTATGAAATCTCTGAGTTTCTCTGTTCATACCTTGAGCACAAACAGGTCACTATCATTCATGCCATTCTGTAGCAAGTATCACTGATTAACTACGTGCACATTAAGTGTTTGGGCCTGCCTCCTGATAACTCTGATGGTCTTTAGTTCTATTAGAAGAGGAAACAATTGACAGCTTCTCCATGCCACCCATCTCTTCATAGACTTCTGCCAGATCTCTTAGTCACAGAATCACAGGCTCTTAGAGGTTGGAAGGGATTTCCAGAGATCACTGAGTCAAACCTCCCTGTCAAAAATTGATCACCTAGGGCAGGCCTCACAGGAATATATCCAGGTGGGTTTTGAAAGTTTCCAGAGATGGAGACTCCACAACCTCTCTGGGCAGCCTATGTCAGGACTCCAGCACTCTCACAGCAAAGAAGTGTGTCCTTGTGTTGAGATGAAATCTCCTGTGTTCTACCTTACACTCATTGTTCCTAGTCCTATGACTGTTACCAAAAAGAGACTGGCACCTGCATTCTGACACCCACCCCTCAGATATTTATAGACATTGATAAGATCCCCTTTCAGCCTCTTCTTTTCCAGAGTAAACAGTCCCAGGTCTCCCAGTCTTTCCTCATTGGAGAGATGTTTATGTCCAACGATCCTTCTCACTCTCCATTGGACTCTCTCCAGCAGCTCCATTTCTCTTGAACTGGGGAACACAAAACTGGACCAAATATTACATGTATGGTCTCATTAAGACAGAGTACAAGGGGAGAAGAACTTCCTTAGACGTGCTGGAGACACTGAAAAGCTCTAGTCAGATTAATTATAAGCTCCAGCCAGCTTAATTATCCCCTCTGCATTTTTAACATGTCACTGTTGTTAAGAGATCAGTGAATTCAGGGTTTGTACTCCTACAAAGACTTAAAAATTTATTTTTCTCAATGCATTGTGAGTAATCATACAGCTTCACCAAGCCTGCTCACAGGTCTGAAGGTAAAGAAAAAATGATGATGAGTATATTCAGAAGAAAAGCTAATCATTTGTCTGCAAGTTAAATAAAAAGGATACATTTGTTATGAAGAAATTAACTCTTTTGCCTTTAAATCTAGTAGTTACCATGTGCAAAGCATTGTGAACTGGCTGCCAGTGATTGCTGGCATGAAGAATATGTTTGTGTGCAGATAGACAGTACTATGAGATTTTCTTTTTCCCCGGACTGCATTCTGTACTTGGCCTCAGAGTTTTCTGGAACAAGACAAGTTCCTGGTTTAGGAACTTTGGTTCATACCTTGCCTTCATTTCCAGCCATGTATGCACTTCTTGAGGGACAGTCTGATCCACTGAATCTAGGAAATGAGAAGTCATGGAGCAAATCACAAACCAAGGAGACCTAATCTTATCTTGCCTAACTTCCTCTGGTATCTGACTTCTCACAGTGTAGTGTTTTCTTTGTGAGTTCATTTGCTGGTTTTCCATGAGCGTGTCAGGATTCTTGTTCCCCTGCATTTGTCCTTAGCATTTAGAATTTGTATCACCTTCTAATATTTTCGTGACATAATTGGTTTTCTTTTTTTCTTACTGTACTAGAGCATTTGCATAGAGCAAATTCTCATTGGGAAAGTTAGAAATATCTCTTTTGGAGACTATTTTTTAATTGATTGCAGAGTTGCACAGACTATCAAAATCATCTGAGCACACAATATACCAGTCATAGTTACACCAGCACCTTTCTTTTGCCCAGCTGGATATAACAATTGTATGTCTGTTCTCTTTAGGCCTCTTAAATCTGCCTCATTAGAATGAAGATGAACCATCAGTGATAAGAAGCTGCTGATTTTTCATATTGGCACTTTGTGTCAATATAATAAAAAAAGATTTATTTACAGTGAGAACAATCATTTACTGGAAAAACCTCACCAGAGATGTGGTAGAGCTCACAACAATGGAGGTTTTCAAGACGAGATTGTTCAGAGTGCTATAAAATGTCCTCTATACAACTTTTACCACAGAAGTTTGGACCAGGTGACCCTTCAATGTCCTTGCCAACCTGTTGTGTGATTTTATGTTCTATGCCTGGGCTGCTTTACATGAGTCAGTCAGGTTCCACACACACTTCTGAGACACTTCATAGAATCATAGAATCAGCCAGGTTGGAAGAGACCTTCAAGATCATCCAGTCCAATCTATCACCCAGCTCTATCTAATCAACTGGCACTAAGTGCCTCATGCAGTTTTTAATGGTTTTGTTTCTTCAAATGGTCTTCAATGGTGCCACATCCAGCTGGCGGCCGGTCACTAGCGGTGTCCCTCAGAGATCAGTGCTGGGCTCCATCCTCTTTAACATCTTCATAGATGATATGAATGAGGGCATTGAGTCAGTCATCAACAAGTTTGCAGATGACACTGAGCTGGGGGCAGATGTGACAGGGTTGGAGGGCAGAAGGGCTCTGCAGCGGGACCTTGACTACCTGGACAGATGGGCAGAGTCCAATGGGATGGCGTTCAATAGCTCCAAGTGCAGGGTGCTGCACTTTGGCCACAACAACCCCATGCAGAAATACAGGCGAGGGTCGGAGTGGCTGGAGAGCAGCCAGACAGAGAGGGACCTGGGGGTGCTAATTGATACCCACCTGAACATGAGCCAGCAGTGTGCTCAGGTGGCCAAGAGAGCCAGTGGCATCCTGGCCTGCATCAGGAATGGTGTGGTCAGCAGGAGCAGGGAGGTCATTCTGCCCCTGTACTCTGCACCGTTTAGACCACACCTTGAGTACTGTGTTCAGTTCTGGGCCCCCCAGTTTAGGAAGGACATTGAGATGCTTGAGCGTGTCCAGAGAAGGGTGACGAGGCTGGCGAGAGGCCTTGAGCCTCCAACCCTGATGATACTGTGATACTGTGATACTGTGATACTGTTTTGTTTCTTGTCTCATAGCACAAGGGTGAGACAAAAATCACAATCTGATTAAAAAAAAAAAAAAAACCCCACAAAATTTATATCAAGTCAATATGTTTTTTTAATATTCTATTGGTTTTCATAGTTTTTTTCTAAAATCATAAAAAGATGGGAGGAAAGGGAAAATAATATTAGTTTTTAAATAGCTTAGCAAAGTAGAAAAATTCTCAAAAGTTTTTGAACTATAGGAGTGTGTGGATGTTTTTGAAACACATGAAAGCATACCTTGGAAAAAACACTGATGAAAGCGCAAAAATTGAGAAAACAGAAAATTCCTCTGATGTGCTCTGGATTCCAGAAAAAACTTCTAGTGGAAAAAGAATTCAAAGGGCCTCTGCTTTCTGAAAAAAAAAATATACACCAAGTACAAATTCAATATTACGTCGATAGTGAACCATAGATCTAATTGAAGTTCCCAGTAGTTTGAGTAAAAAAGATAGCACTGCAGAAAAAGAAAACTAATCCTTTTCATTTGATTTTGAGACCAAACAGATTATAGCCAAAGCACACAGAAAGTTTTTTTTATGATTAATTAATGACGGACTAATTTGCTTTAGGACACAAAGTTTTCCAGCCACTCATTCATCTCAGAAAATGCCACAGGCTACAGTTGTAACCACTTAATTAAAAAGTATGTCACAGTTGCAAAGCTACAGAAAGTTGTAAATATTATTTGCCAAGGATTTACATATCCAGGATAAACTGTAGTCAAAAGGAGGAGTGCAAGAGAAAGGAAGAGCTAAGCACCAGATGCTTTAGGCTGAGATAACCTATTTTTTGTCACTATGATTAGACAGCTCTAAATTTATCCACTTGTGCATCCTCTACCCAGCACTTTTTCATCTTTGTGGCTGATTCTTTATGATTATGTGGGCCTCAAGTGAAAACAAAGGAAAGACATTGGTTCATCTTTAGAAGAGTTTGGCTGTGCCCAGACAACCATGAAGGTAAGGCACAATTTCCCGTCTAATATTGAAGAGAATCATAGAATCATGCAATCAACCAGGTTGGAAGAGACCAAAGGTACAAAACCAACTATAACACACACACAAAAAAAAAACCAAAACCACAAAAAAAAAAAAAACACCCAAACCACCAAATAAATAAGCAAAATAAACCAAAAATGAAACAAAAAAGGTATCACCAAAAATAAAGAACCCAACCCCCCCCAAAAAAAAAAGCCAGCTAAACAATAAAATATTTAAATAAATTTATTCAATGTATAAGGCTTTTAAAATTTTCTGTATCAATAGGAGATAATGCAGGAGTATTACTAGAAAAACACACCTTGATGCAGACAAGAAAGAAGCAAAGCACATATATGAACTTTACAATACCTTATTGTTGTGAAGGTGTTTTGTTTGGGTTCAGGGGATCAATTATGAAGCCAAATTTAAAAGGGTTTAATAATTCAATATTATATACACAAGCAATTCCCCCCTTCCCCAAACTATATACAGCTAACTTACACAAGTCCTTTGTATGCGGTTGTGAAATTACTTTACAGAATGTCTATCTACAGCAAAAATCAAGAATTTAGCAGAGGTTTTTGGAGAGGTTTTGATAGAGAGAGTCTAGTGGCATAAACATGCCACAGATAAAGTCTGAAAGTCTATGCTGCTCGAATCAAGGCTGCTCAGTTACTCACTGGCTGGAGTCAGTCTCGGGGATCCCAAAATAAGTATAGCAAAGCTGCATTGTTGACCCTCATGGACTTGAATAATTCAGTTCAGGTATTATTGGGGTGTGCTGTCTGAGGGCCTCCACGGGCATGATCGAGCTGGGAACGGCAGACTGGAGCGGCAGCTGGCCAGGAGCACCTTGGTCAGTTTCCCTGGGCTGGTGCAAAACACCATGGAATCACACAGTGACGATGGTCCCAAAAGCGGAAAAGTGGCTAGGAGCGGTGGGTGGAGGAGGGTGGCAGAAACACTGAATTGCCCCTTTTATGAGGTCTGACTCCGAGATTGATGGTCCTTGGCCACAATTCTGTCCAATAAGGGTCTGGCAGCAGGCCAAAACATACCAAATAAGGTGAAGACCACGGGTCCGGTACCCCCAAATATGGAGGGGGCTCAGATGGATCCCCACCCTAGACGCATGAGCTTACATAATGTGTTTGCTTCAACCTTGCAAGCAGGCAGGCCAGACTGGAAGGCACCAGGCTTATCATGCTCCTTTGTTCCCCTTAATTTGTTTTCGCCAGGTTTGGGCAGAGCAACACCTTTCAGGGGGATAACATGTCCGGGCATGAATAGATTTGTAAACACGGCCATTTGGGCCTGTGTACCCTCCACCACACATATAAAACTTCAATTTTTTTTTTGGGGGGGTGTGGATGTTGTTTGTTTGTTTTGAGGTTTTGTTTGAGCTTTGTTTTGGAGTTGTTTTTTGCTTGGGCTTTTTGGTTTTTTTTTAATTTGCTTGATTTGTTTTGGATTTTTTATTTGTTTGTTTGTTTAAATAACATAGATATCAAAACACCAGACAGTAACAATTTTAAAACTGAAGTTCCAACCATTTTACCATCAGAGACTGTGCAACTGCTTACAGGAAGCCATTGTTGTTGAGAAAGGCCAAAATAGGCCTGATATATACCATGTTTTGTCCAGGTATGACCTCCCACTTTTCTTCCAGAGTCATAGAATCATAGAATCATAGAATCAGCCAGGTTGGAAGAGACCTCCAAGATCATCCAGTCCAACCTATCACCCAGCCCTAGCCAATCAACTAGACCATGGCACTAAGTGCCTCATCCAGTCGCTTCTTGAAGACCCCCAGGGACGGTGCCTCCACCACCTCCCTGGGCAGCCCATTCCAATGGCAAATCACTCTCTCTGGGAAGAACTGCTTCCTAATATCCAGCCTATATCTACCCTGGCACAACTTGAGACTGTGTCCCCTTGTTCTATTGCTGGTTGCCTGGAAGAAGAGGCCAACCCCCACCTGGCTACAATGGCCCTTCAGGTAGTTGTAGACAGTAATAAGATCACCCCTGAGCCTCCTCTTCTCCAGGCTAAACAGGCCTAGCTCCCTCAACCTCTCCTCATAGGATTTGTGCTCCAGGCCCCTCACCAGCTTTGTTGCCCTTCTCTGGACATGTTCCAGCACCTCAACATCTTTCTTGAATTGAGGGGCCCAGAACTGGACACAGTACTCAAGGTGTGGCCTGACCAGTGCTGAATACAGGGGAAGAATAACCTCCCTTGTCCTACTGGTCACACTGTTCCTGATGCAGGCCAGGATGCCATTGGCTCTCTTGGCCACCTGGGCACACTGCTGCCTCATCTTCAGCTTGCTATTTGTCAGTACCCCCAGGTCCCTTTCCTCCTGGCTGCTCTCCAGCCACTCAGTCCCCAGCCTATAGCGCTGCTTGGGGTTGTTGTGGCCAAAGTGCAGAACCTTGCACTTGGCCTTGTTAAATCTCATCCCATTGGCCTCTGCCCACCCATCCAGCCTGTCCAGGTCCCTCTGCAGGGCTCCCCTACCTTCCAACAGATCAACACCTGCACCCAGCTTGGTGTCATCTGCAAACTTACTGATGCTGGACTCAATGCCCTCCTCTAGATCATCAATAAAGATATTGAACAGGACTGGGACCAGCACTGATCCTTGGGGAACACCACTAGTGACTGGCTGCCAACTGGATGTGGCACCATTCACCACCACTCTCTGAGCTCTACCATCCAGCCAGTTATTGATCCAGCACAGAGCGAATCTGTCCAAACCATGATCTGCCAGCTTGGCTAGGAGCTTCTTGTGTCAAAGGCTTTGCTGAAGTCCAAGTAGACTACATGCACAGCCTTCCCCACATTCACCAGGCGGGTAACCTGATCATAAAAGGAGATCAGGTTGGTGAGGCAGGACCCGCCCTTCCTAAACCCATGCTGGCTGGGCCTGATCCCTTGGCCATCCTGTAGGTGCTTTGTGATGGCACCCAAGATGACCTGTTCCATGACCTTGCCTGGCACTGAGGTCAGGCTCACATGTCTGTAGTTTTCTGGCTCCTCCTTATGCCCCTTCTTGTGAAGAGTAACACAGGCAAAGAAAAAAAGGCTTGGAGCTACTGAGTCTGCTCATGTAGTAAACAAGGTACATACACTTTTTTATTCATAGAATCATAGAATCATAGAATCAACCAGGTTGGAAGAGACCTCCAAGATCATCCAGTCCAACCTATCACCCAGCCCTAATCAATCAACTAGACCATGGCACTAAGTGCCTCATCCAGTCTTTGCTTGAAGATCCCCAGGGACGGTGCCTCCACCACCTCCCTGGGCAGCCCATTCCAATGGCCTGTGTTCTTCCCAAATATGGATAAAACAAGCCCCTGGCTTCACCTAATATTGGCTAATCTCTGTGGCCAGATGGAGCCATCAGAACTCAGACAATTGATAAATATGAGTGAAGTTGTAAACAATGTACTCTGCCTCGTGCACTTCACCATTTTGTCTTACTCTGTCTTGCCATGCTGCCATGCTTCAAATAAGCTTTGTTGTGTGACAAGAAGATTTGGTTCTTCAAGCTCACCTGCTGTTATGGAGGGTCCGTAAGCCCGAAAATAGAGGCTTCCTTATGCCCCTGCCTGCTCGGACATGTTTTTCTGTCAGGACCCATGATAGCAAACGGGTTATGTAACGGACACACACCCAACTCGTGTATTCCTGGGGTCCGCCCAGGTGATCCCCATATTTGGGAGAATCCAGGCAAACAGCTCCTGCCCATTAAGGTAAAGTTTGCCTTACTGCCAACCTGATTGGTCACTCTGATGGCCAAAGGGCGCATTAATCTCAGCCCACAGTCTATAAAGAGGGGTGCAAAGGAGCACCACGTGTTCAGATTCAGCTGTTCGACTTCAGATTCAGCTCTCTGACCCACCTGCAAGGATCAGCTATAGTTCTGACCTGCACCCAAAGCGCTCAGCTGCTCATACCTACATGCTCACTGAGGCACAGACCTCGTGTATTGATTTCAATTCACAGTTAACCTGTCTGCGTACTTTAGATGCAGGAGCACATTCAAGCCTGCACATGATTGATATATGTAAGAGGAGCCGATAGTCTCCTAGAGCCAGCTGTGCACATCAGCCAGCTACTTGGAGGCTCAGGGGTGACCTTATTGCTGTCTACAACTACCTGAAGGGTGGTTGTGGCCAGGGGGAGGTTGCTCTCTTCTCTCAGGTGGCCAGCACCAGAACGAGAGGACACAGCCTCAGGCTGCGCCAGGGGAGATTTAGGCTTGAGGTGAGGAGAAAGTTCTTCACTGAGAGGGTCATTGGGCACTGGAATGGGCTGCCCGGGGATGTGGTGGAGTCGCCGTCCCTGGGGCTGTTCAAGGCAAGGTTGGACGTGGCACTTGGTGCCATGGTCTAGCCTTGAGCTCTGTGGTAAAGGGTTGGACTTGATGATCTGTGAGGTCTCTTCCAACCCTGATGATACTGTGATACTGTGATCTGCAGAGCTCAGACTCCCAGCTTGTTGCCTGGTGGGAGAGCCAGGACGGCAGACCCCTGAATTGTCTGCAAACCACACACATGGCCTGTTAGCCATGCAGAAGACCATGCCAGAAGCTGTACGGACAACATCCTTCTCCTGCTCCTGTGATCCTGCCAGCTGATAATCCCGGACACATCTTCCAGAGGCAGCAGCAGCATCGAGGCAGAGATTGTCCCTCGCTAGGAGAACAAAAGGTTAGAGAAACCTGCTTACCCCAGAGACTGGGAAGATTTATCATTTCCCTCTCAAGCTGGGAAGCTTCCAGCCCCACAGAGTCCACAGGCAGAGCCCCTGGAAGTCCAGACACTGGGCATAGGCTGTGACACAACCCCGAAAGGGTGATCAATAATTAAGAGCAACACATCTAAGTAAGCTTCAATTCCTCTATAATCTAAATTGCCTCTGCCTTAGAGCAGACACAGAGTTTGTGCCCATCCTTCTGGGCAAGTAGAATAGTCCCAAGGGGCACTAAGCCAAAGGGAAATTTCTCTCTCTGCAAATAGTTTATAATTGAACATTTTGACAGTTATGTCCTGGAGTCCTGTGTACCCCTAAATTCCTCTCTCTCCGTGGCTTGAATGAGAGGGGGAAAGACGCCTGTTTCCCCCCCCCTCGCCTGCCCTGCAGGCATGAAGAGGGTGAGCAAAGGGGTCCTGCCCAGATGAGGAGTGCCCCGTGCAGTGCCCGCGCTGAAATCAGGGTGGGATTGGCTGTGAGCTTTCGCCCCTAAGGTGTTGTGCTAGTTCGAAGCAGGCTAGAATGTTTGGTGAGAGAAAGTATATAATTGGCTATGAAAAGAAAACATGGTTGTGTCTCTTCTCTCACAGTCCCGCTGAGAAGTATGGGAACAAGAAGTAAACATTAGATAACATTCTCCATTTTGTTTCACTCTGCTTTTGGCTTCACACTGAGCAACATCTCTTTAACCTCTCTGCCACTAACCTTCTCTCTTAACCTCTTGGCTGCACTTCTCAGGATTTGGGGTAAGGTAGAGAGGGGCAGGGGAAGGTGCAGGGGTGGTTTGAGAACCCCTCCTGGGGACTCAGGTTTCTGGGAGGGGAGTTGTGTTTCTGTATTACTTATCCTTTGTGTATTTCTGTATATAACTGTATATACTGTAAATATCTGCTTGTATATTCTGCTGGCTGTAAATAAATAGCTTCATTTATATTCCCAGAGTCCGTCTGAGTTAGCTGGGGCATTTCCAAAAAGTGTGGGGGGGCGGGTTACAGCCTAAACCACCACAGGTGTGGTAATTTTGCCCTTTGTCTATCGAGGGTATAAATATTGGGGATTTCCCACCTTTGGAGGTTCCCGCCTTGGGGTTCGTCCCTGTCTGAGCCTTCATGCCTGCCTGAGACTTCTCCGCCCCCCTCTCCTGGTGCTCTGCTCCAAAAGGATTGCTTCACCTATCGACACCTTTTGTAAGAGCTGAATACCTCTTAACGACTCTTCGGCAGCTTCTGAAAAGGGAATGAGGGAGACAAACCACACCAGGAAGTCAGCCTGATCGTGAGTTATTTTGTCTCAACTTTATTAGTAAGAAACCTGCTATTAATTAATAGCTAAAGCCTTTTCCAACTTCTGACTTCCAAAATAATCAGATTATCGATGGTATCCCTGTAGATAATTCTCATACGACTGAATCTGCTAATTAAACTAAATTAATCTTTGTATATATAGTTTTGGGGGCGGGTTTTGGGAAAATGAAATAACTGTTTTTTTATAAAATTCCCGACTCGGCCACACATTAATTCCTGCCTCCACAACAAGTTATTAACCAGATTCCCATATATATTATATTCTAATTTGTTTTCATAAATTTTCACAAAAGAACTGAATAGTGGTTGGGGGTGGCAAGAATTTGTAAATATTAATTTTAATAAATTCTTTTTTATATAAAATTGATACCACCTCAAATTAATTTTTCACCTCCACTAGACAGAGAACCCCCTCCACAACACCTACCTAGAAACTTTTCCATTCCTCAGTTTACCATGGAGAGGCATTAAGTGCCTTCATGCAGTAGGTGAGAATCCTTGCTGAGAACTGGTTGAAACCAGTCAGCCTTAGTGTGAAAAACCCCACCAGAAGGTAATGACAGCCTGGACCATGTGGAAGAGGTTTACCAGAAGGAGCAAGACCTGAAGAGCCACATGACCCCAAGAGACATCACCGCAGCCTATGTGGGGTGAGAGGGCGGCTTACTGCCAAAGTTGCAGGACATCATCTTTGCCTGTATACCCGTGAACCTCCATGAGGAGTCTGGAGACCTGGGAAGGACACTGTGCACCCGAGAAGCAATGAAGATCAGGTCGGAAGACCATGTATGCCCCACTACACTGCCAGAGTCCTAGGGAAACTGCAAAAGCTTCCAACAGGTACCATACCACTGACAGCAACCCTCCAAGTGTTTTAGTTACTGTCTGGGACTATAAGGCAGCCCTGGGAATACAGAGATACTACCTTGTGCGTAAATATTCTAAAAAGACTCTTTGTATTTTGTATTTAAAGTTTTTGCTTCGGTTGTGTTACTCTATGTAACTGTCTCCAGCTTCAGCAGAGAGAAGCCTCTCGAGTTCCTGTGATGGTTTGGGTGTTACCTGACACACACCCCCCCACCCCCACCCGACTATGGAACATCACTCAGACTAGACTCAGCCACTCTGGAAATTGAATGAAGCTTTATACTTACAGCTTAGCACAATATACAAGCAGATATTTACAATATATACAGAAATATGCAAGTTAAAAAGTAATACAGAAAGACAACAGCCCTCCGAGAAACCTGAGTCCCCAGGAGGGGCTCTCAACCACCCTTCCACTTTTGCCCACCCATCTACCTGTGGTGGAGGGGCTGCAGCCCAAAACAGAGGCCTCCCTATGGCACTACATACCTGGACATGTTTTTCTGCCAGGACCCATGGTAGTAAACAGGTTGTGTAACACACACACACCCAGTCCATGTATCCGTGGGGTCCACCGAGGTGATTCCCACATTTGGGAAGGTCCAGGCAAACAGCTCCTGCCTATTTGTTGTGGAGGGGTTTCTCTTATTCCTTCTCTGTTAGGGGGAGGTGAGAAATTAATTTGAGGCTGTATTAATTTTTTATAAAATTATTTATTAAAAAATTTGTACCATCCCCAACCACTATGAAATCAGGTTTGTTTGCAAAGTTATGAAAACAGCTTGGGATATATTTACAGGGATTGATTATTAAATGTAAATATCAAATTATCAACAACTATAGACAGAGAGAAAGATTCCCTTAGGCTTAATGCCTCTTAATAACTATGCTGTTTGCCCAGTAGGGGCTGAAACAGTTTCTGCTCTTAAGACAGAGGTAACTTATATTACAAAGGAATTAAAGCTTGCTTAAATATGTTGCTCTTAGGTATTAATCATTAATCACCCTCCTGGGATTCTGTCACAGCGTGTGCCCAGTATTTGGGTCTTGGTGATGCTGGTGTCTGTCCCGGCTTGCAGAGGAAATTGATAAGTTGTTCCCAGTCTCTAGGGTAAACAGGATTTCTGTGACCTTCTCTCCTGGGGTGAAGTGGTCTCTGCCTTGGTACTGCAGCTTCTGGATGCCATGTCCAGGGATGATCAGCTGGCAGGATTTCCAGGTGCAGGAGAAGGATCTGTCCGTGCAGCTTCTAACACGGTCTCACAGCTAGCAGGCTGTGTTTGTAAGTTAGCAGACTATCTGGAAAGGGGTCTGCTGGGCCTAGAATTTTCCAGGCTTACAAGACAGCTGATAAGCAGTATATACCGGGCAAGCAGGGTCTGCTGGGCCGCAGGGAGACTTGAGCTCCATAGATAAATGCAAGGATAGCAAGCCAGTATATACAGCTGCTCTTGAGCTTAGGCAGGGGGCTCTCAGCTCCCCATATATGTATGAAATGCAGGCGTGCATGCGCTCTGCTTCTCAAAGGGTTTGCAGACAGCTTAACTGTGCCTTGAGATCAATGCAAGAGGTCTGAGCCTCAGTAATGTCTGCAAGTGAGCAAGACCTGATCCTGTGCCTAGGCCATGCAAGCAGGTCTGTGCTGCTATGTGGATCAGAGAGCTGAGCTTGGTACTCTGAGTCTGGATGCTCTGAATGCTCTGAACTTCTGAACAGACTGAACACATGGTGTTGCTATGCGCCCCTCTTTATAGATTCTGAGCCGAGATTCGTGGCTCATTTGGTCATCTAAAGTGACCAATCAGGCTGGCAGTAAGCCAAACCTTACCTTAATAGGCAGTAGCTGTTTGCCTGGACCCTCCCAATAGGGGATTACCTGGGCGGACCGCAGGGGTACATGGACTGGGGGTGTGTGTGTTACACAACCTGTTTACTGCCATAGGTCCCTGGCAGAAAAACATGTCCAGGCATGTAGAGGCATAGAGAGGCCTCAGTTTTGGGGCTGCTGCCCCTTCACCACACTATTAAGGTCAACTCTGGCTTACTGCCAAACTGATTGGTCACTTTGGATGGCCAAAAGAGCCACGAATCTCAACCCACAGTCTATAAAGAGGGGTGCAAAGGACCACCACATGTTCAGACTTAGCTGTTCAGATTATTCAGACTCAGCTGTTCAGACTCAGTTCTCTGATCCTGCCTGCAGTGCAGTTCAGCTCTGTGATCCACATAGCAGCATCTTGCTGCCCTCACTTGCATGCTCACTGAGGCTTAGACCTCTTGCATTGATTTCAACTCACAGTTAACCTGTCTGCATACCTTTAGAAGAAGAGCACATTCAAGCCTGCACCTGATGTATATATGAGGAGCCGATAGCCCCCTAAGCCGAGAGCCAGGCGTGCATACCGGCCACCTATCTTGCATTTATCTGCGGAGCACAGGCTCCCACATATAGCCTGGTAAGAAGGGACAGGACGGCAGACCTTCTAGATTGTCTGCAAACCCACAAACACAACCTGCTAGCTGTGAAAGGACCATTTCAGGAGCTGCATGGACAACATTCTTCTCCTGTTCCTGGAATTATGCCAGATGATCATCCCTGGACACACAGCATCCAGCAGCGCCAAGGCAGAGACCACCTCACACCAGGAGAGCAAAAGGTTAGAGAAAACCTGTTTACCCAGAGACTGGGAAGATTTATCATTTCCTCTCAAGCCAGGACGATTCCAGCCACAGATCTGGACACTGGGCACAGGCTGTGGCACAACCCCGGGAGGGTGATTAATAATTAAGGGCAACACATCTAAGTAAGCTTTGATTCCTCGGTAATGTAAGTTATCTCTGCCTTAGAGCAGACACAGTTTTCAGCCCATGCTGCTGGGCAGACAGCATAGTTCTTAAACAGGCATTAAGCCTGAGATAAATCTCTCTTTGTCTATAGTTGATAATTTGGGAGTTATTAATCAGATCCTTGTATATATATATATATATATATATATATATCTCATATCCTAATTTTTTTCATAAATTTGCACAAAAGAACTAATCAGTGGCTGGGGGTGGCAAGAGTTTGTAAACATTAATTTCAATAAATAATTTTTATAAATTATTATAAATTTTATAAATTAATTTCTCACCTCCCCCCTAATAAGGGAGGCATAGAGAACCCCCCTCCGCAACACTACCTTACCCCAGACTTTGTCTTACGCTTAAGGTAGAGGTTAGAGGGTCAGCGAGGAGGTTAGGAAGCAGAAGGATTAGTCACACAAATGGCAGATTAGGTTAGAGAGAGAAGTTCGGCCCAAAGCCCAGAGAGAGACTCCCTTATCTGTGTTTGTGTTCTTGTTCTTATACATCTCAGCAAGCTTATAAGTGAAGTAGACATCACCACTGTTTCTTTTTTTAAGCCTATAATCTAATTCTTCTCACTAAAATATCCCAGCTAGGCTCAAACTAGCACAGTTCCCCTAGAAGACAAATGGAATATTGCACCTCAAGAATCTCCAAAAGATCAAACTAATGTTTGCATTTATGGCTTTGGTTAACTGTTTCAATCATCTGTTCCCTGTGTAAATACCCACAACCATGAGTTCAAACCTTATAAATATTTTTCCCTATATTTAATATGAATAAATACTTTTCATTTGTTAACATTTGCCTGGTTATTAATATTAACATTAAAATTAATAATCACAATTGTTATTATTACTACAGTTGTGAATTGAAGATATGTAACAGTTCTTTGGACAGAGTAGCAAAGCAAATCTAGTTGATAAATATTAATTTGCCTAGGAATAGAATTAAAATACTATAAACATCTACAGTATCTTTCAGTTTTATTTATTTGAGAAAAAAAATCAAAGAATGGGTTCATTCTATTATTACAAATCGTCACTCCAGTAAGGGAAAAAAAAAAGAAAAAAAAAAAAGTGGGGGGCAGTGCGGGGTGGAAAAAGCTACATTTAAAAGACATTAAGACATCTATTTTATATAAAGGTCTGTATTCCTACAAGTATACACGGTCTGTCACTCCACCACAAAAGCTACCATCACCATTACTTCTTGCTGGTAACTTCATCAGAAAAGTGAAATTACAGTAATGCTATTGACTTCATCATGTATTGCTGGTAAGCCATCTCGATAAAGGCTGAGTTCTTCCAAGCATTGTTTTAATTTTTCCCACTGATCCTTTATGACACTCCCCCAATGACTTAAATTGTGTATAACATGAGCATCTTGTTTACTTCCACAGCAGCAGAAAGAAGCCTTTGTTTCAGGTGAGTGGCCAGGAAAATAAATGTGTTCTGTTCTTGTCTGCAGCAGAGTTGGGCCCAAGAAAGTATTTTCCTTTGTGACTGTTATTCACACGGTATACAGTAAAGAAAACGTTTGTGTGTACCTGTATATGTGCATGTTGCAAGAGCAGGACCAGAAGTGAAGCTGGTCTGTAAGAAAACTGTGATGAAGAAGACAGAAAGTTAAAAAAGGAAAATGTAACAAGATTACCCAGAGGGTCTATAAATTGTTAAGATATGGCAAGATTGTGTATGCAGAGAAAGACACCAAGACAGAAATAACCACATGAACATTTTTTTTAAAGGCAGAACCTAAAGGAAATCTTTTTATAGAAATCAAAAAATGTCATAGGGTAGTCACCAACACACAAACATATACACAAATAGAAAGGGGGGTAGCACAGAAAATGACAGCACAATATACGGAAGAGAAAGCTCAAAAGAGATTAAAAGGAAAATGGTTTGCCAAAGATAAGGATGCAGCAACCTGACCAAAGAGAAAAATGACAAAACCCACAGAGAAAAGGGAAAGTCACCACGGAAAAACACAAGAAACTAAGTGTTAGAGATCACTAGACAAACAAGTAATCAGTGAGTGAAGAGGTTTTAAGGGAAGGAAAAAAACGAAAACAAAACCAAACAACAAAACAAAACAACCACAAAACAACAAGTAACAAATGAAAAAAGGGTCTGAAATGTGAAAAAAGACAAAATACTATGACTTCAAACTAGGTAGCTAGGCATCAGGAATGGCTTTAAGAGCTGGATTTCTCTATATGCTGGTTCTGTCTGTCCTCGTAACCTGAAGTATGTTAATGGAATGTAAGACCCAGCTTCACAATAGCAGATAGCTGAGATTCATTGAAGGAGTTGAAGAAGCATCTCCTTATAACTGATCCTGCAGGAACAATTAGATGCATGAGAGTTGTTCACTGTATACATCATTAAGTGCCACCAAAATAAAGAGGTTTTAAAAAGTCCGTCACAGAAAAATACTTTTTTAGTGGCTAATTCTATGTTTAGTGGCTAATCATATGCCATTAACATCACAATATCACAGTATCACAGTATCATCAGGGTTGGAAGAGACCTCACAGATCATCAAGTCCAACCCTTTACCACAGAGCTCAAGGACAGACCATGGCACCAAGTGCCACGTCCAACCTTGCCTTGAACAGCCCCAGGGATGGCGACTCCACCACCTCCCCAGGCAGCCCATTCCAGTGTCCAATGACTCTCTCAGTGAAGAACTTTCTCCTCACCTCAAGCCTAAATCTCCCCTGGCACAGCCTGAGGCTGTGTCCTCTTGTTCTGGTGCTGGCCACCTGAGAAAAGAGAGCAACCTCCTCCTGGCCACAACCACCCCTCAGGTAGTTGTAGACAGTAAAAAGATCACCCCTGAGCCTCCCCTTCTCCAGGCTAAACAATCCCAGCTCCCTCAGCCTCTCCTCATAGGGCTTGTGCTTGAGGTCTCTCACCAGCCTCGTCGCCCTTCTCTGGACACGCTCAAGCATCTCAATGTCCCTCCTAAACTGGGGGGCCCAGAACTGAACACAATACTCAAGGTGTGGTCTAACCAGTGCAGAGTACAGGGGCAGAATGACCTCCCTGCTCCTGCTGACCACACCATTCATGATGCAGGCCAGGATGCCACTGGCTCTCTTGGCCACCTGGGCACACTGCTGGCTCATGTTCAGGTGGGTATCAATCAGCACCCCCAGATCCCTCTCTGTCTGGCTGCTCTCCAGCCACTCCCACCCCCGCCTGTATTTCTGCATGGGGTTGTTGTGGCCAAAGTGCAGCACCCTGAACTTGGAGCTATTGAATGCCATTCCATTGGACTCTGCCCATCTGTCCAGGTGGTCAAGGTCCTGCTGCAGAGCCCTTCTGCCCTCCAACCCAGCCACATCTGCCCCCAGCTCAATGTCATCTGCAAACCTGCTGATGACTGACTCGATGCCCTCATCCAGATCATCTATGAAGATGTTAAAGAGGATGGAGCCCAGCACTGATCCCTGAGGGACACCACTAGTGACTGGCTGCCAGCTGGATGTGGCACCATTCACCACCACTCTCTGGGCTCGGCCCTCCAGCCACTTCCTAACCCAGCACAGAGTGTTGCCATCCAAGCCATGGGCTGACAGCCTAGCCAGCAGTTTGCTGTGGGGGACAGTGTCAAAGGCCTTGCTGAAGTCCAGATAGACCACATCCACAGCCCTCCCCACATCCACCAAATGAGTTGTCTGATCATAGAAGGAGATCAGGCTAGAAAGGCAGGACCTGCCCTTCCTAAACCCATGCTGGCTGGACCTGAGCCCTTTGCCATCCCTCAGGTGCACTCTTATCACCCCCAAGATAACCTGCTCCATCAATTTCCCTGGCACTGAGGTCAGGCTGACGGGTCTGTGGTTCCCAGCTTCCTCCATCCCACCCTTCTTGTGGATGGGGACCACGTTGGCCATTTTCCAGTCTCCTGGGACCTCTCCGGTGAGCCAGGACTGCCGGAAAATGATGGAGAGCAGCTTGGCCAGCTCATCTGCCAGCTGTCTCAGCACCCTGGGATGGATCCTATCTGGTCCCATGGACTTGTGAGTGTCCAGATGGCTCAGCAGGTCCTGAACTAATTCCTCATGAATTTCCAGGGCAACACACCGCTCCCCGGTCCCATCCCCTAGTTCAGGACGCCACTTACCTCCTCCTCCCTCCTTGCTGTTGAAAACTGAGGCGAAGAAGGCATTCAGGACCTCAGCCTTTTCTTCATCCTCAGTTATAGTGTTCCCCTCCAGGTCCAGTAAGCAGTGGAGGCTCTTCTTGTCCTTCCTTTTAGCATTGATGAATTTATAAAAGTGCTTTTTGTTATCTTTCACAGAAGTGGCCAGCTTAAGTTCTAGCTGGGCCTTAGCCTCTCTAATTTTTCTCCTGCATAATCTGACTATCTGGCTACCTCCTTAAACAGGTCAGGAGAAGCCTTCCCCTCCTTCCAAAGGTGATACACCCTCTTTTTTCCCCCCAATTCCTTCAGGAGCTGTTTGTTCACCCAGGCTGGTTGCCTTCCCCGCTGGCTCATCTTTCGGCACATGGGCATAAATGTGAAATTTAGGCGTCCAGCTTTTCCACAGTTCCTGCACAGCTTAGAGAAATGCAATCACTCTACATACTGGCCTACTCAGAGCAAAATAACTGATCTTGTACTGTATCTAAGTTTTGAGTTAGAACAAAAAATAATTCTGTTAAGTGATTTTATTTTTCATCTCAATCTCTTCTAGGAGGCTGTGCTTTCTGAAGTTAACAACATGTTTTGGATGTCCACTTGGATTTGATGATCTCAGAGGACTTTTCCAGCCTCAGTGATTCCGTGATTCTAGTAGTGACAATGACGAGGCTTAGGATTACCACCAAAGACTGATCTGCAGACCAAGGTCACTGTTAAATCTTGTCTACCATGCCAAAAGGGCAGAAAGTCAGAGGTCATGCCTGCAGAGAGGAATGAACATTTCAGGTGGCCATAAACTGACCGATGTGGGATCCCATTCCATGTATGTCATACTAAATTAATGGACTGAGGCCAATGGGATTAGATTTAATAAGACTAAGTGCCAGGTCCTGTCTTTTGGTCACAACAACCCCTACTGAAAAGTAGCCCAGTGGAAAAAGATCTGGGGGGGGTTTGTGGATGACTAGATCAACATGAGCCAGCAGCATACCCATCAGGTCAAGAAAGCCAGTGGCATCCTGGTTTGTTTCAAAACCAGTGTCTCCAGCAGGAGTAGGGAAGTGACTGTGGCCCTGTACCTGGCGCTGGAACTAGATTTGTTTTGTCTGAAGAAAACAAGGCTGAGTGAGGATCTTATTGTTCTCTACAGCTACCTGAAAGGAGGTTGTAGTGAGGCCAGCATTGGTCTCTTATCTCAGTTAACTAGTGATAGGATGAGAGCAAATGGACTTAAGTTGTGCCAGGGGAGGTTTAGGTTGGATATTAGAAAAATGTCCTTACTGAAAGAGTGGTCAGGCATTGGAACACCCTGCCCAGGGAGATGGTGGCGTCAACATCCCTGAAAGTGTTCAAGAAGTGTAGCACTACAGGATATATGGTAATTTAGTTACAGTTGGACTCTCAGAATCACAGAAGGTCAGGGGCAGGAAGGGACCTTGAAAGATCATCTAGTCAAAACCCCCCACCAGGGCAGGATCACCTCTACCAAACAACAACAGAAATGCATCCAGGCAGGTTTTTAATATCTCCAGAGAGGGAGACTCCACAATCCTCCTGGACAGCCTGCTCCAGAATTCTGCCACCTTCACAGTGAAAATTTTTCTCCTCATGTTTGCACGAAACTTCCAATGCCTCAACCTCCACCAACTGCCCCTTGTCCTGTCATTGGACAGGGCACCACTGAGCAGAGTCTGGCTCCTTCTTCCTGGCACTCACCCTTTAAACTTTTATAAACATTAATAAGGTCACCCCTCAATCTCCTCTCTTCCAAGCTAGAGAGTCTCAGCTTTCTCCCTCTCTCTCTTTAAGAGAGATGTTCCATTCCCTTAATCAACTTTGTAGTGCTCTGCTGGACTCTCTCAAGCAGACTCAAAGATCTTGAAAATCTCTTCCAAACTTAACAATTCTGTGATTCAGTACAAAGCCATTATCCCAGGAGGATTTTGTGCTTTCTGCCTTCATCCTGAATATGTGTGCTCCTGAATACAGTTCAAAAATACAACTCCTGAACCACTTTCCTTCTGCTGCTGAGTCCAGCCTGGGACTTAACCAGCACCTGCCCACAGCATCAGTGATCATAGTGATGTAATTGTCTTCAGGGGGACTGTTTTCAATATTGGTTTGACATATATTTGTATATATTCATTATTTTCATTGAATTAATTTTAGTTTTATTTCCCAGATTATAAAGTCTCTGTCTTATTCCCTTTCTCTTCTCCCTTGAGAAGAGAGAGGTATTAATAGAGAGCATCTTTAGTGACCAGACCAGCCCTAACTCTTGACAATTAATCAAAGAAACTTTTCAGTGCCATAGCACTCCTGGCAGATAGAGAATAACTGTAAATTACAGAATCAACACTTTCCTCATATAATTCATTAAAGGTAAGCCAGAGTCATACTAAGCCATAAGGGTAGAACTAGTCAAAGGAGATAAGATGCCCTGAGAAATAGTGTGGATGTCAATGACTGAAAGATACTCTTGCAAAACTCCTTCATAGCAGTTCTGAACAATGAGTCTCATCCCTGGCACTTGCAGACACCATCATGCTGGGACAGGGATGACCTATATCACAAAGGTTACCAGACTGGAACAGGCTGCCAAGAAAAGCGGTTGAATTCCTATCCCTGGAATGTCTGGATATGGTACTCAAGGATATGGTGTAGAAGTGGCCCTGATAGAGTTAGATAATGGTTGGATTTGATTATTTTAAAGGCCTTTCCCAAACATAGTTATTCCATGATTCTGTGATCATGCTAATTTTCACCACAGCTGAGGAAGACAAGTAAGTGTCATTTTTTTTTTTTTTTAATTTTCAGAATAGTATATAGCTTTTGTCATTGGAAATCCTCTTTGTGACAATCTCACATTACCTTCCCAGTAGGTCAGCAACATCTTCTGTGCTTGTAGCCTGAGATTTCACAACAATAAAACCTGTATACAGTCAAGGTTCACCCACTTGCAAACTAGTATCCTTTTAGCAAAGTGTATTGCTGTCTTGTCAAGACCTAATCCTCTCAGCTCACTCTCGGGAGTCCAGCACAATACCACATCAAAGAACTTACGAAGAGGAGAAAGGAGCAGTTTTTATCCCTGTGTCTCATGTGAACAAGTACAGCTCCTGCATGCAGCAGCCTGAGCACATCTTAGAAGTACAATGGCTCCTGAGGCCTGCAAGGACAAATTTATTCTGACTTTTGATCACTGTGTTTAATTTGGGGAGAATTCTAGGGCATCATCTCTGAAAAGGATGCTGTAAGACCTTCAATTGTCCCAGCACAAAAAGAACTACAAGCAACTTAAGGACAGATTTTGTAAATTAGGCAGAAAGATAGACATCCTCAGCACTAGAAATGAGGTCCCTAGTGATATAAATTGGAGAATAAAGCAGAAGATCTGTTATAGGAGATGAGGGAAGAGACATCATTGAGACATGCAATAAAAATGCCTGTGTTTTCTACAACACAGCAAAGGGATAACTGGGCACGATTGCTGTATAAAATACAAATACAAAAGCTTCTATGCACTGATGTATAAAAAAACAGAAAAAATGTATACAGAAAATGGAAAATAAGCCAAGAAATAATTTTCACTTTGCTGCTATTATAGAAAATGAGAGCTTCACCTGAAGAAACTCTTAAGTAGCCAGCTCCTCTTGAAGCTGCTCTTGATCCTCTATCAGTGCAAATATAAACTTTCAGAACCAGATAGGACCTTCTTTATCTGCAGAATGCACAGCTTTTGTGGCCTAGGACTTCAAATCAGAGTACAAGTGCCAAGGGAAATTTGGGGTTGATCCATCATCAGCTGTGACAATAGCTCAAAATGGTATTGCTGGTAGAGTGAAATGGCAAGATCAAAACTAGGCTATAAGAAGGGATTGGAAGAAATTAAAAACTTGAGAGGGTTTTTCTCTCTTTGAAAAATAGCTATAAACATTTTGCCTTGAAGAAATACATAACACCAGTGTTCAGTTATTTCCTTAGCTCAGAATTGAATATCCCAGAATAATACCAGTGATGTCATGTTAATATAGATGCTACCTCAATTGTGCAAAAGCATACAGGATAGACACTGTTTTCTGTGTTAGGGACTTCTAAATACTTTTTAAAACCCTACAGGGGCACCTGTCCTTCCCTTCAGGCTTACATCTCAGAATTCTTCTTAAGAAGCACAATGGTTTCATACCTAGAGAGCCAAATACTATTTCTTCTTCTCCAGGGCTATCTTTGCATTTCATGTTTGACATTAGAGAGTAATTGAGAAGGTACATAGTCACTCTTTGAAACTGAAGCTTGAACTGTCCTCTCCCAGGTGAATGCCTCAAAATCCACCCTACAAACTGGTTCGTGTTTGCCCTCTAGTACCAAACCAGAAACTTTAACAGTATTTTGGCTCTGCTAGTTTTATTTTATTCCATCTCCAACTTCAGATTGTGTTACCATAGCCTTATGCACTGAGAACATATGCTTTGAGAACAAAAGATGTATTTTCTAAAATCTGATGGTAGGAAGGTAACAGTACTCGATCAACCTGTTCCTTAAGTAAGGGCTTGAAACTTCTCAAGAGCTAACAACAATATCATATTTTTGTATTGTGTTTTGGAAAGGGAACTTTTTTTTTTTTGGGGTTTTTTTTTTTTTTTTTTTTTTTTTTTTTTTGCTAGTATCTTCCTTTACAGTGAATACTGTGATAAAATATTTTTACATCATTTTCTATTGGATTTGATGGAGAGGGAAGAAATTATTTCTTTTTCCTCCCTAGAGTTCAGCATTTTCTCTAGGAGGAATGTAGGCAGATCAAAAAAATGCCTTTCAAGTGAGACAGGAAAAGGAGCATCTAAATCATGGATTCTGGTAGTGATTTGATATACAGAAGGTACTAAAGTAACCAAAGGTAAAAAGGTTAACTTTGGGCAAGCACAGAAATGCCAATACACAGAAAAGCACTTGTATGTGGGGGAGGAGCCTGGTTTGAGCTAGAACAGAAATAATTCTGTCCAGTGACTTTATGTTTTAGCTCAGTCTCTTCTAAGTGACAGCACTCTGCAGTTAATGGCATATTTTCACACAGTGACTGCTTTTGGAAGTATTGTTCAATGTTTCTAGCTAGCACCAAGGATTGGCATGCAGATCAAGGTCATAGCTAAACCTTACCTTGTGTAGTACATTTGATACAGAGTAAAAAACTGCGCCCACAGAGAAGAAAGGATGATTCAGGTGACCCCAAACTGACTGACAAGGAGTTCCATTGCATGTACAGCACATTCAGTATGAAGCTGAGGGATCATGGTGGTCAAGGTCTCTTCTTGACTGGAAATGGAGGAGAAGGTTATCTTTTCTATATCCACTCCCAATATTCAGTTCCTCGCTTTTACTAATAATAATCTTTGCTAGTCTTTGTTTTTAACTGTTGCTTACTAATCCTTTATATTTAATAATCTTTGGTCAATTACAAAATATTGAAAATTACTGCCCTTGAAGAATGTCTTTGCATTCCTATGATAAACTTTGTCCATAATTATAAATTTAATTCCTTTATGAGAATCATTTGGTGAATTGGATTCCCCTTCCATGGTCTGCTTTGGATGAGGAAGTGAGCTGCAGTATTCTCACCTTGATTCTGAAGACCTCCTTTATGACATCCAGCCTTCACAGAATGAGACTTGTCATAATTTAGTAATTTCTGTTTGCATCTTGAAAAATTGTAGTAAAACTTGTCAATCACCTATAATAGTGTTAAACCAACACTATTTCCCAGATAATTCAGCTAAAAATTGTTAGTGGTACCTAAATTAAGATCAAAATATAAAATCACAGACTCTTATAATGGTTTGGGTTGGAAGAGATCTTCAAAGGTTATCTAGTCCAACTCCCCTGCAGTGAGCAGGAACATCCTTCATTAGATCTTGATGCCCAGAGCCCTGGCAAGCCTGACCTTGAAGATGTCCAAGGATGGGGCCTCAACCATCTCCCTGGACAGCACATTCTAGTGTTCCATGACCCTCATGGTATAAAGATCCTCCTAATGTCTAGCCTGAATCTACTCTTCTCTGCCTTAAAAGCATTGTCCCTTATCCTATCACCAATGGCCTTTGTAAACAGCTCCTCTCAGACTTCTGCTAGGCCACCTTCAAATACTGAAAAGTCTTTAAGAGGTCTCTCTGGAGCCTTCTCTTCTCCAGGCTGAACAACCCCACCTCTCCCAGCTTGTCCTCATTGCAGAGATATTCCAGTAGCCTAATAATTTTTATGGGCTCTTCCCAACCCACTCCGTTAGGCCTATATTCCCCATGTGTAGACACCAGAGCTGGATGCGGTAATCCAGGTGATCTCTTAACAGAGCAAAGTACCAGAATCATCTCCCTTTGAATTGATGTCCTAGAAGCAATGACAAAACCTTACATCAGACATCCATTTCAGGTGCATCAATTAGGAGTTTGATCTTCCTACAAAAATTATACTCATCAGAGAACATAGAATCATAGAATAAACCAGGTTGGAAGAGACCTCCAAGATCATCCAGTCCAACCTATCCCCCAGCCCTATCAGTCAACTAGACCATGGCACTAAGTGCCTCACCCAGGCTTTTCTTGAACACCTCCAGGGATGGTGACTCCACCACCTCCCTGGGCAGCCCATTCCAATGGCAAATCACTCTGGAAAGAACTTCCTCCTAACATCCAGCCTATACCTACCCCGGTACAACTTGAGACTCTGTCCCCTTGTTCTATTGCTGGTTGCCTGGGAGAAGAGACCAACCCCCACCTGGCTACAATCTACTTTCAGGTAATTGTAGGCAGCAATAAGGTCACCCCTGAGCCTCCTCTTCTCCAGGCTAAACACCCCCAGCTCCCTCAGTCTCTCCTTGTAGGGTTTATGTTCCAGGCTTTGTCACCTTTCTCTGGACACGTTGCAGCACCTCAACATCTCTCTTGACTTAAGGAGCCCAGAACTGGACACAGTATTCAAAGTGAACAATGCATATGAAGCTCTCTAGACTTACCTTACTAGATGTAAAGGGTTAACCCTCCTGGGGCAGTGGTCTTGACCCTGACCCAAGACCCTCCTGACCTCAGGTCCTCCTGACTCCTCCCTAGAGGTGGGCCCAACCCTTTCTCCTGGTGTAGTGGTTAGCCCACTCCCACTTCCTGTCTAGATCTGTATAAAAACAGAGGAACTTCCTGTTTCTTGCTCTCTTGCCCTGCCTCCCTGCTTGCCACCATCACCATCCTGTTTCCTGCTACTCTTTGCTTTACCACATGGCCATAGCCCACGATGTGGACAAAGCCATTGCCATCAAATACAGTTGTATTTATACCTTTTATATCTTGTTTTCCTTTCCCTATACCTATAGTAACTTCCCTACCTCATATACCTTTTATTTACTGTTAAGCTTTTCTTCTTTTAACTTCCAAATCAAAGTGAGATTATTTGTGTGTACTTTACCTTTCCTCTCTCTACATCTAATTCCTTTTCTTTAGGAAAGAAGGGGGGAAAGGGAAAGGCATCCTATAAATTGTTATTGATTCTATTAACTATAGTTGAGTCTCTGGGAAATTTAAACTAGAACTGAGACACTAGAAATAACCTATATAATACCAATGGATTCACAAGTTAACAGCAGAAGCCAAAATGTTGTTTTTTTTTCCTAACAACTAGCCAGCAATTATTTTGGCTCATCTAAAAATCAGGTTAACTAGAATGTATCAGGGTGATGCTTTTTTCAGATAAAAATATTATGATGTTCTTTGTGTATTGCTGTTACCACAAATCTTGTGAGACTGCTGCCATAAAGTCCCACTCATGTGTGCTAGTTTGAATCAGGTTGGAATGTTTTGGTGAGAAGAACTAGATCATAGGTTGTAAAAGGAAAACAATGGTGATGTCTACTTCACTCACAGTCTTGCTGAGAAGTATGGGAACAAGAAATAAAAATGTTAGATAACACTCTCGCCATCACTCTCGCTGGGGCTGCTGACTGAGCTACATCGTACTCTCTAACCTCATCCTCCATTTTGGACTAGCCCACTTTGCTTCTTAACCTCTGTCCGAACCTCTATTCTTCCTTGGGACTGGGGTAAGGTTGAGAGGGGCAGGGGGAAGGTGAAGGGGTGGTTGAGAGCCCCTCCTGGGGACTCAGGTTTCTGGGAGGGGAGTTGTGTTTCTGTATTACCTTTTACCTTGTGTATTTCTGTATATAACTGTATATACTGTAAATATCTGCTTGTATATTGTGCCAGCTGTAAATAAATAGCTTCATTCATATTTCCAGAGCCAGCTGAGTCTAGTCTGGGTGATTTCTAAAGTATGGGGGGGCAGGGAACACCCAAACCATCACATCATGTTTTAGAATATTTGAGAAATCTAACATTTTGTGGAAAGATCACTGACCTGTAATAATTTTTTATTATAATAAGAATTATTTTTCTAATTACAAGGATATTTTCAAACACTTACCAGTCAGGACATTCCTCAGTTGGGCCAGCCATTTCCATGGTGATTAATACAAAATCTTATTTCAGTAGCTTACTTCATATCTGGCAGTAAAGTCTGAGTTTCCCAAAACTGACTGAAATAAAACACTGGATTAGGCATCAAATATGATTCAGGCAGAATTTTATCGCTGAACTTAATGTATGAAATGCTAGGATAAGCCATACCTAATCCATAAAAGCAGAAGCATAAATGTATTAGAACAGAGAATGATACCATTTGCAAAAATGCATTGCATAATCAGGAGAAAAGATAGAGGTGTGGGGAAAAAATATTAAGGGCCAGAATAGCAGCTGATACAAAACTGTGCTGTCCTAAAACAGATCTGCAATTTTGAAAAGCCTTCCTAAGTGGTTTGTTCTTTAAATCATCATCAGGCTGGAAGATTAGATAAGCATATTATTATTTCTGAGCAAATATCAGCAAGGAATTATCAGTTTCAGATACAGAGCAAAGGAAATCAAACAGTAAAATAAACACTGTGTAGAGATATCTCTGTTCTAGTTAAAAGACTAATAGGCCAGGAAGATGCAACTTTAAAATACATATTTTGAATACATGAATTCTAAGGAACACCATTATTCAACAAAGCCACATCAAAATTTAAATGAAAATGCTAGGTCCTGAGAAAAGAATAATAATAAAAATAAGACCAAATACGATTTCATGCTGCTTTTGAGGTTGTTTATCACTGCAATTCTAACTCTGTACAGGCAGAACATTCATATTCCCAGTAGATCTCACAAGCTTGAAATGAATGTTACATTACATATGCTACTCCATTACTGTATCTACAGGGAAAAGTTTGAGTAATAGCCCTTTCCAAACAAATCCTTTATTCTCATGTATGAATGATGAAATTGGAAAGGCTACAAAGGAGAAGTAAATGGCAGGGAAAACATAGAACTAGAGACACACAGTAACAATAGTTTAAAAAAAAAAAAGAAAAAAAAGGCAAAATAAAAAAAAAGCTTTGTGAAAGACTTAAATGCCAGCATCAGAAAGAGGTAAAACAAGGAGGAAAAAATCCCCCAAGCTTTTAGCAAATTAGAGCTGTTGAAGGATTTCTAGACACCTCTCTGACATATGATATTAAAATGTTGGAGAGAACACCTGAATTCACTCTGTTTTGTAGAAACATTATAATTTTTTTAATTGCTATCTATGTCATCAGAAAGTAGAAAGGGGAAGAAAAGAAAAAATAAAAAAGAACAACAAAAAATAAATTAAAAAGAAAAATTAGTCACTTTGGGCTTTTGAGTTGCACTGCTATGTGGACAAAACTTCAGAAAGTTCAAAAAGGTCTACAATCAAACTCTGAAGGCAGGAGGCATTTATTTACATAAAAGTCAGACAATATACTAGGCTGTGCATACTTAGAAGCAGATATACAGAATGGAGTCACGACTCCAAATGAATATTAATCCACTACTATGCCTAATTTTAACATCTTGAAAGTCAACAAACTTCTTTTTCTTAAGTCTAGAAGGAATAGATCTGGTGTTGAAATAGAGTTATAAAATTATTGCAGGAAATATAAAGATAATATTTTAGCAGTGGCTTATCAGGTATCTAAAGAGAAATGAATGCAGATAAGTCATGATAGAATATGAGCCTTATAACATTTTTTTTTTTTGTGTTTCAAAGCCATGCATTACACCTCATTTATCCTCAGTCATGCACTGTTCTTAATGGGGAAAATAGGGGTTTAGCAGCTATCACCTTCTAATGTTATGAAGACATTTTTTGCTGTGTGTGTCAAAGCACAGGTCAGAAAAAAAGCTTTCCCTGACCTGATAGGCTGGAGTGCCTGAATGGCTCATGAAATACTACAGGAAACTTTAAAACCAGGGTCTGAGTTTCGTCTTTGGTTCCTAGCGAAGCCTACAGAAATTACTGCTGACTTCAGTAGAGATCACAGTATCACAGTATCACAGTATTATCAGGGTTGGAAGAGACCTCACAGATCATCAAGTCCAACCCTTTACCACAGAGCTCAAGGACAGACCATGGCACCAAGTGCCACGTCCAACCTTGCCTTGAAGTGCCCCAGGGACGGCGACTCCACCACCTCCCTGGGCAGCCCATTCCAGTGTCCAATGACTCTCTCAGTGAAGAACTTTCTCCTCACCTCCAGCCTAAATCTCCCCTGGCACAGCCTGAGGCTGTGTCCTCTTGTTCTGGCGCTGGCCACCTGAGAGAAGAGAACAACCTCGTCCTTGCCACAACCACCCTTCAGGTAGTTGTAGACAGCAATAAGGTCACCCCTGAGCCTCCTCTTCTCCAGGCTAAACAATCCCAGCTCCCTCAGCCTCTCCTCATAGGGCTTGTGCTCAAGGCCTCTCACCAGCCTCATCGCCCTTCTCTGGACACGCTCAAGCATCTCAATGTCCTTCCTAAACTGGGGGGCCCAGAACTGAACACAGTACTCAAGGTGTGGTCTAACCCGTGCAGAGTACAGGGGCAGAATGACCTCCCTGCTCCTGCTGACCACACCATTCATGATGCAGGCCAGGATGCCACTGGCTCTCGTGGCCACCTGGGCACACTGCTGGCTCATGTTCAGGTGGGTATCAATCAGTACCCCCAGATCCCTGTCTGTCTGGCTGCTCTCCAGCCACTCCGACCCTCGCCTGTATTTCTGCATGGGGTTGTTGTAGCCAAAGTGCAGCATCCTGCACTTCGAGCTATTACAATCCCATCCCATTGGACTCTGCCCATCTGTCCAGGTAGTCAAGGTCCCACTGCAGAGCCCTTCTGCCTTCCAACTCAGTCACATCTGCCCGCAGTTCAGTGTCATCTGCAAACTTGCTGATGACTGACTCGATGCCCTCATCCAGATCATCTATGAAGATGTTAAAGAGGATGGGGCCCAATGATGACATTGCCTTTTAAGCCACATCTGTACTCATCGTGTTGGATATAACCATTTTCTTATTTCTTGTCAGTGAAAGAGAGAGAGTCCAAAACAATTGGCTTGTTATTTTTTTTTTAATGCTTCTTTTTTTTTTTTCCTATGCATAAGCAGGATTTCAGATGGAACTTTACTGTGTATGAGAGTATCTTGATAAATGGGGGGGGAGATGATATTTCATACTTGAAAAAGACAAGACAGGGAAATACATAAAATTACAATAGAAAGAAAATATAAAATGCCCTTCAGCAGAGCAACCTTGAGAGAATCTGTCTGAGAAGAGCTGAAGTCTGAAGTCAGTTTGCGGTTCGTAGAAGACATAACAAACTGAGGAAATTCCCTTGGTTGGTTGTGGTATTCTAATGATTTTAATTCCTAGATCATCTGGCCTTCATCACATGATAGAGAGCCCCACACAATCACCCATTCACCTGCTGTCTCAACCTGCAAGGTTGATGTTACTAAGGCTGAAAGGCTTGTTCCAACTTACATGGTTGATTCCAAAAGGATCAAGGCTTTACTTTACTTCTAGGGAGAGAACTTGAGTCCCTCATCGCACAGCTCAAGGCAAAGAGGTCAAGGTGGTCAACTAGATGCAGTCCAACGTCATTGTTTTCTCATTGTTGGCTATTTGCATGTTCACTGCTGCAGTGATTTGGGCTGTTAGCATCTATCATTATTTCATCAATTGCTGTTAGTAAGTCATTCTATATTCCCATTGATATTCCCTGTTCATGGTGGTTGTTATATATATGTTACATACATGTTATCATAAAGTTTAATATAACATCAATGTTTCCACTTTTTAAAAAATCTTATCATGATCCCTATCCTAAGGCATTACTATTGGTATAAAGAAAAAACAAAAAACCATCCTATAATATCCTACTCTGAACTCTTGACCTTAACTATTCTAATGCTAGAAATCTGTAAGTTCGAAGAAAAGCTGAACCATTGAATTGATTCTGAAAACAGAAAAAATAAAGCCCAAAAAATGTTACATTACATGGAGCTCCTTTAAAATACCATGCTATACAGAAAAAGGCCTTAAATCAGTCAACCTAAAAGAAAATCATTAACTTACACACTTACAAACAACTTATTACCATTATAATATTCCATTATATTAACCACTTATTATATTCAATTACCAATTACTTCACATACTCTATTTTAATTACTTAAGCCTTATTATGATTACCCATTATTTATTACTCACATTGTTCCCATACACACATTAGTATCACCTATTACTATTGATATTACTCATATTATGTATTCCCCTTGCATTCCCCATACTTTCTCTTGTGAATCTTATACATATCAAAATTGTCTTATCCATTACCTTTTAAACTCTAAGATCTATCACAGTCAAAAACTAAAGACATTATCAGGATTTTCATTTGCAAAATACTACAACATTCTTTACCATTAAGAATACAAATTCAACACTGCCACTTTAAAGGTGAAAACAGCTCTTAGAGAAAATAAACAGTGCAAGAAAAAGGAGGGTTAAGCCCAGCCCAACCACACTGGGCTGAGCTTGTGAGAACAGCATCCAGGAGGCGCAGGGGGTCTGCAGGTGGACTATGCTGTGACAGGTGTTCTGGCAGATCCTCTCCCTCTATTTCTCCTATGGCAAGCAAAGGAATTTCACTAGGCAGGTGAGAGTGAGTTCCAGCTGTGGACAATAGTAATTAACCATTTAATACCTCTGTAAAATCTAACCTTTCATCAGCAGATTCTTCTGTAGTCCCTTCACTTGATTGTTTGAGGCAATAGAACACAAAGTCTCTATCAAGTCACCTCCTGTGACTGCTTCAAAAGTGCTTCTCATTTCTCTCCAAATCCTCTCCTTCAGGGGCCTTCTTACAAACTTACTGCCAAAAACGAGGTGGTGAATGGGGAATAACAGAAACATTCCAAGGGGTTGAAGTCCAGAGAGGAGGCCCAGGTGGGTCGCAATGCAATCCTCCAGTCAAAAGATTTGGATTGCATAATTTTAGTGTATCTTTTAAGTCTATGGAATCCTCCTCTTCATCACTATCAACAGGCAGCAAAGGATATTTAACAGTATCTGACTTGACTGCCTGATTTTCAACGGATTGGAGCCTTACTGATCATTATTCAGTTTCACCATTCTACCATTTTTAGTATGCTCTTTCATTTGTTCAGCAGGAGTTTGATAATTAAATGATACCTCCTTAAAATCCTTCGGAGTCTTCCAGGATATTGCAAGTTTCAGCTGATCATGAGGGCTAAGATATTTTCACTTCATTGATCACATTAGCATCCTTATCTTTCAAAGCAGCTTCATGTCCTTTCTGTTAGTGGTTCCTGAGTCAGGGGGAGTAGAGGGGAAAAGAAGCACACATTCCAAGTCTATATCCTTTAAATCTTACTCCTTCTTCTTTTTCATCCTGCTCCCTTTCTGTCTCTACAAGGACCCTTTCCCCTTTTAGTATAGCAGTCCACAACTGAGTTTCCAGTTTCTGCCACACAGTTACACTAAAGGCAATACTGCAGGTGGATTCATATCCTTGTTGCTTACCCCAAATAAGCAATTGTCATAAATCATAGTCCCATAATTTTATCCCACGGTGCTTCCAAAGGGCCTTCCAAGTGTCAGGAACTAGTTTTTTCCTTAGTTGATTCTTGTCCCATGTTCCCAGGGACTCAACTCTTTCAAGGTGTCAAGTGTCAGGTATGGACCAGGCAAACTTCCACTGCTCTCAAGCCACACTGGGCTCCATCAGCAGGCTACATTTACTAGCAGTTCATATCTTATGCAGTTCATCACGTCGCAGGTCACCATATGTTGCTGTATATATTATTGATAGACAAAATAACAACAATACACAATAGCCGAAGCCAAAAGCCAAGAGGCCCAAAAGCCATTTATTGCTATATCCACAGCCTTTTTTATGTCATTCTACAAGATGTGGTAGTTCTGCAAGTTATAGAATACAGTGATTGGATAAAATATTGTTCACAACATTCCTGTGGATAACAGTGAGGTAATAGTGGGATATTAGCTATCTTGGCAGAGACGTCTTTCAGTTCTTTGTTCTAAGTTAAAGACTGGATGAGGCACTTAGTGCCATGGTCTAGTTGACTGAATAGGGCTGGGTGCTAGGCTTGACTGGATGATCTTGGATGTCTCTTCCAGCCTGGTTGATTCTATGATTCTAAGTTCTGTCATTTCCATGTAAATGTTATACAAGGTGAAAATATCAACTTACTATGTTTCTATCCTCAATCTTACTGCATCAAGGGTACACAGGGATGTGCTCCGAAGATACATCATTCGTACATTTAGCTGACCCCCTTTTTTGACACCCACAATTTACTAGTGCATATATGCAAAATTAAATCATGTAAAATTAATCCATCCACAAGCTAAGCCAAGTCTATTGGATTAAATCCAACTAGAACTCTTCACCCCTTCCACTCTTGGCAGGCCTGAGAGTAGGCCATAATTGCTCCCCCTCCGTCACCCCCATCCCCATCTTAGGCCTGCAAGGCCTCAGCAAGCCACATGACGCAGCTCAAAATTCCCTGCCAGCTAGTAGCCATCTCTCCCACTCAAACCATGAGATAAGAAGGGAAGCACATTCTTCCTGGTAGAGAAGTGAAAGAAGAGGAGAAGGGAAAGAGAGATATAAGCCAGTCACTGGCTTAATAAACTGTGATACCAGAAAATGGAATGGAATAACAATATTACAATACCCTGGGACACCCAGATCCATCCCTGGGATGAGTCTTGGTCCCTGTAGTTTTCTTAGAGGAGTCTGAGACTCCTCAAACTATGACACAGATAAACTTGCTTTCCCACATATTCTGACAGCATTCTTGCTAATCTCCCCAAGTAGTCAGTACTTCTTCCACCTACTGTAAACTTTCTTCTTCCACTTGAGCTTTTTCAGAAGCTCCCTGCTCAACCATGAAGGTCTCCTACTTTGCTTGCCTGACATCTCACTCTTAGAGATAGACTGATTCTGAGCTTGGAGTAAGGTGATCCAAGTTAATTGAATACATATCATCAGTAGTAAATCTGTCATTAACTGGTTCACAATCTGTTGCATTTCTGATGAGGCTTTCTAGTTCTATATTTTTAATCAACTTTCTGATTCAGGGGAATTTTTCCTTCATAGTCTCATCTGACCCCTTAAGATTCTGCCCACCCATGCAGGCAGAACATGTGATTCAGAAGGTTATTCATATGTTAATAAGGGGAGCAAGACAAAATTTCAACTTTCTTTTAAGTTCTTGGTCTTATTATTTCCTTCTTTGTCCACTTCCAGAAATGAGCTTCTCAAAGACGCAGCTATACACACCACCTGAAATCTTTTACCAGCAAGTTGCTCCTCACAGAGTGGCAACTTCTCTGACCCTGGGTACTTCACATACTTGTTAAACTTGCCCTGTGCTTCCAGCATGACTCCTAATCCCTCGAATGAACTAACAAACCTGCAGAAAATGTGTTTTCATTCTTTCTCTGTAACTTCATTTTTCCAGCATCTTGACATCAAAATGGCAAATACTTTTTCAAAAGCAGATTTTGCCTTTCAGGATGTAACCCTTAAGGTGAGCTAACAGTATTTCTTATCTCCGTTTCAACTTAAATTTACTGTTCTTGTTATGAGTTTCATTCACTTTTAAGAGTTGCTCAGGGTCAGCAGCAGCTCAGAAACTGATTTCACTTGAACAAAGTAGATGCACTCTTTTTCCAGAGACGTTTCTGTTTTCACATCTTATTTCAGTGTTGCAAGTGAAAACCCTGCTGAAAACCAGTCTTTCATTTAAAAACAAATAAAAAAATCAATTAAAAAAAAGTCATGCAAAATCATATTATTATAATAGCTATTGTTACATTTTATTGCTCATATTGAGGGGATGCTCTAGATGCTTAAGTGCCGGGTCACACTCATTATGCTAGGTGCAGCACAGTACAAATCAAAGAGAAATGGCCAAAAGTAGAGTACAAGGCAGATGTGTGTAAGACATTGTCTTCCCAGCTCATCAAGCAGCTAAATTGCAGAGCTGGCTGCTGTAGGCATGGATGGGGCATGTCTGCAAACACATACCCTCGGGTTTCAGATGTCAAGATTAGCTTTTAAAGACATAAATCCAACTTTTCCACAATCATCCAAAATTGTAGAATTGATTGGAAAAGACCTTTTACATGATTGAGTCCAACCGTTATCTATCTCTACCAAGTCTGGTGTTAAACTATGTTACCTCTGCCTCTTTTAAACATTTCCAGGGGTTGGTATTCAACCACCCCCTGTGGGAAGAATGACAAATAATACAGACAGTAACACATGCAAGTGTTACTCTGAACTTGACTGAAATTTTGTACTAGAGAAATCTGAGGAATCATGCAAGCAAACCTGGTGCTGAAACTGCCAGATTTCAGCAGTTTGGAGACTGGGACCTGTATTTCAAGAGTTTTCTCAACAACATTCCATGGATGGTCTGCCAAGTGATGACCTGGTATCTACTGTGTTAACAGAATCACAGAATGCTTTGTTTTTTTAAAGGCCACCTAGTTTAATTTTCCACTGCAGTGAGCAGGGACACTTTTAACCAGATTGCTTAAAGTCCCAGACAACCTGACCTGGGATGTTTCCAGGCATAGGGCAAATAGTTTCAACCACATCATCTGCGTTCCACTCCACTTGTATTTGTGTGTTTAAGACTACATGTAATTTGCAGTTACTGAAAAGGAAGCAGACATATTAGTAAGGCAAAATATGCCTTTCCTTCATTCTTGCCCCTCAGTTCATTTAATAGGGTAAAAACAAACAAATAAAAAAAACTCTAAACCTGTTCATCATTTGCACTGCCACATCTGAAGAATCTTCCTTTCCCACAGCACCACAAGAAAAACCTACATTGCATTCACAGTGTTCACAGGCACCAATCACCACTATAACTGATTACCCACATCATATTCACTTTAGGCTGTAATAACGATGGAGGAAAGCCAGCAGTCTGCGTTTGCAGCCCAGAGGACCAGCCAGATCCTGGGCTACATCAGGAGAAGTGTGGCAAGCAGGTTGAGGGAGGGAGACCCCACCTGGAGTACTGCATCCAGTTATGGAGCCCTGATTACAAGAAGGATGTGGATGTGCTGGAACATGTCCAGAGAAAGGCCACTGGGTTGATCAGAGGGCTGGAGCACCTCTCCTGTGAGGACAGACTGAAAGAGTTGGGGTTGTTCAGTCTGGAGAAGAGAAGGCTCCAAAGTGACCTTATTGTGGCCTTTTTGTATCTGAAGGGGGCCTACAAAAAAGCTGGGGAGGGACTTTTCAGAATATCAGGGAAGGACAGGGCTAGGAGGATGTTGTTCAGCATGAGACTGGTGAGAGACTGGAATGGGTTGCCCAGGGAGGTGGTTGAGACCTCATCCCTGGAGGTGTTTAAGGCCAGGCTGGATGGGGCTCTGGCCAGCCTCATCTAGGGTAGGGTGTCCCTGGCCATGGCAGAGGGGCTGGAATTAAAGGATCCTTGTAGTCCCTTCCAACTCTCACTGATTCCATAATTCTAAATGATCCTCATATATATATATATATATATTTTAACCTTCAGAGAAATCACCTTTATCATAGAGACAACAAAAATTCACATTTTATGGCTGAGTTTATTTAAATGATTTTGTGATTACTGGAACAGTCTGGTTACATAAACAACTTCTTCTCCCACAGAAGCATTTCACTTTTTTAAGAGTTCCAGTATTTAAATCTAGTTTCAGTGTTCCAGATTTAAATCTGCCATGTGTGACTTATGACAATCAAAAGAAGTCATATATGTTTATGGAATTCTCTCCCAGGTTTCTGAGCTATTTGTTCTAGAAATGTTATATATGGTTTTATAAGACTTACAGAATGGTAGGGGTTGGAAGAGAATTTTAAGTGTTATCTAGTCCAACAATCCCCAGCTCAAGCAGGTTGATCTAGTTCAGGTTGCAGAGGAACATGTTGAGGTGACGTGTTCCTCCAGAGGAGACTCCACAAGCTCTCTGGGCAGCCTGCTCCAGGGTTCTGTTACCCTTACAGTAAAGAAGTTTTTCCCACATTTAGCCAGAATCCTCTGTATAGTAGTTTGTGCCCGTTGGCCTTTTTCCTCTCTCTAGGCATCACTGAAAAGAGGCTGGTCTCATCTGCATGACAAGCATCCTCTAGATGTCGATGAGCATTGATAAATTCTCTGTGAAGCCTACTCTTCTCCAGGATAAGTGATCCCAAGTCTTTCAGCCTTTCCTTGTCAGAGAGGGATGGTCTAGTCCCTTCATCATTTTTGTAGCCCCCTCTCAACTGTTTCCGGTAATTCTCTCTACCTTTAGAATTGAAGAGCTCAGAACTGGACACAGCTGCCATTATGAAATCTCATGAAGTTCACCTCTGTCCAATTCTCCAGTCTGTCCAAAAGTCACCAGGAGCACAGCCTTCTGGAGTGTCAGCCACCCCTTCCAGTTTCGTGTTATTATCACACATGCTGAGGGTGCATTCTGTTCCTTCATCCAGGTTGTTTACAAATATATGGAACAAGGCTGGACCCAGTATTGACACCTCAGCACCACTGCAAACTACAGGCCTTCAACCAGACTCTGCACCATTAACTGTATCTCTTTGAGCTCTGCCATTTAACCAGGTTATAACCCATCTAACTGTGTGTGCTAGTTTGAAGCAAGCTAGAATGTTTTGGTAAAAGAACTAGATAACGGGCAGTGAAATGAAAAACAATTGTGTCTCCTTCGCTCACAGTCACACTGAGAATTCTGGGAAGAAGAAGTAAAACATTCTCCATTTTGTCTTTCATTCTGCCTTTGCCTTCAGACCTAGTCACATCTCATTAACCTCGCTCCCTAACCTCTTGGCTGCACCTCTCTTCTTCCTGAGAACTGGGGTAAGGTTGAGAGGGCAAGGGGAGGTGTTGGGGTGGTTTGAGAGCCCCTCCTGGGGACTCAGGTTTCTGGGAGGGGAGTTGTGCTTCTGTATTGTTTATCCTTTGTATATTTCTGTATATATCTGTATATATTGTAAATAGCTGCTTGTATATTTGCTGCTTGTAAATAAATAACTTCATTTATATTCCCAGAGGCCGTCTGAGTTAGCTGGGGCAATTCCAAAAGTGTGTGTGTGTGTGGGGGGTGAGAGCCCAAACCATCACATTGTGCACTCACATAACCCTCAGTTCCAAAATTTTCCTATCAGGATATAATGAATCACAACATCAAAATCTGAAGATAAGGTAGATAATATCCACTGTTCTCCCCATATCCAGCTAGTGACACCATCAAAGAAGGGTGTCATACTGGTCAAACACAGTTTCCACTTCATGTATCCCTGCTGACTATTCCTGACAGTCTTCTTTTCCTGTACATGCTTAGAGAAGACCTCCAAGATGATCTGTTCTATCACTTGTCAAGGGATAGAGGTGAGGCTTCTTGTCCTTTCAAAAGACATTGACTTGTCCTCAGGCACCTTTCCTGCTCTCCGTGACCGTTCAAAACTGATGTAGAACAAGCCTATCGTTCATTATTTAATGCTGAATTTTCAGACATGCTCTTTTAACTCTACACAAGAGTAAAACACATCTTCTCTTTCTCACTTGCAATTTCTAACACCACCACAGCTCAAAATGAATGATTTTTTTTCTTGTGTTCCCCATCGAGGTGTCAGCAGCCTTGCTCTTAAAAATTACTCGATTAAGAAATAACACTTTAAGTAATTATCTACTCATATGCACACATGCATAGCTACTACTTTCACATGCTATATAACAAAGAAACATTTCCAGTTTAGGTAGACCCAAGCCATACTGTTCCCTGCTCCATTCAACTGGGAAATTTGAGACGGCGTTCAATTAACTGCATTCAACTTTGCTCTGTTCCTTCAGTATAAGATTGAAGGCGATGTTATTTCAGATCTTGAGTTTACAATCAATGCCATATTGACACCTGTCTTAGCTCCTGATCAGTCCTCTCCAGCCCTATCACATTTTCAACAGCTTTCACAGGCAAAGCTCTCTGCCTGACAAAATGTATAGGCTACACAGAGTTCCACAGTTCCTGAGCAGTGCTGGCTGTTTCTCTGGTGCCTGTGACTCACATGACCATACTTCTCACGGTACAGTTCTGGATGCTGAAGTAGCTTCAAATCCCTATTTTATATATAGAAAACAATGCTTTAGTTTCATACCTTTCCAACCCTATTTTGGGGGGTTGAGTGGAACTAAATGATGTCTTGGTTTTCCTGCGCATATATTTCATCTCCTGGTTAGTATTTCTATTTTCTTACTGCTGTATCCAGAAATTGTTGCCAGTAAAGCAAACAAAACAAGAGCCTACTGCTTGTTATTAAATTCCTATATTTTACCAGCTGAAAAAGCAATTTGCTCAATATTTAGCACCAGTCTCATAAACCCTAAGATTTCATTGTACTCAGCTATAAACAAGAGCTCACAGCATTGCACCAGTTAAAATCACACACACAAAAAAACCCTTTAGCTAATTCAATATTTTCAATGTATAAACACAGAAACACCTCACAAACGGTACTTTGGTAATCCCCGTGGATATATTACAATCTTATTAAATACAAAGATATGTAGGAAGTAAAAATCTGGTAACAGAAGAAAATGCAGCTGTTGAAAACACTTTAGTGTCCTATATTTATTGAAAAGTTGGTTTGACAAGAATGGGTATTAATACTGTATTTTTAATAGTACTTTTAAACAGTTTTATTAAGTTCAGATTCTTTTTTCCCCATATTTTCCTTCACTCTCACAGTACCATGAAAATCATATAGTATTATATTAAATGAAATCCAGTGGTCTAGGAAAAGCATAGTACCTCAAATATTCATTTACTGACAGTAAGAATAAAGTTTAGTAATACCAGGTGAATAAGAACCCTAATTTATTGTTGATATTAACATTACACACTAGAACCTCTTGTCAGAAATGTAGCTTTATACAGCAACCATATCTATTGAGCTTCTGAGGTAAAAAATAGCCTTTCACAATAAAGATACCAGATGATGTGTGACTTCACTAAAGTTATTAGTCCTTAATTTTATTGCTTAATAAGGCAGATTTAGATATTCCATTTGTATCCCATTGGAAAAGATCCAAAGCCATGTTAATTTTGAGGAACATAAGCGTTTAATTGAAGTTTCATTCACACACACCATAATTTCTCCTCTCTTAACTACCTTCCTTGTTGTGCTACATACGTGACATGAATCAAATGGGAATATTCTTCCAGCAAAATCTTTAATGTGAACTTTATTGTAAGCCACAATCCACTATTACTGTGGAATTTAATATCAGACACTCACCTGTACTTTTCTCTCTAATATATAAGCCCTTGAAAACTCTGACTCTTTAAAAGGCTTCCTTCAGCTAAAGCAATATTAATCATTAAGACCAATATTCTATACACTCTTCAAATTTAGGCAGTTTATGTCTCATTTTTATTGTCCTATGCGTGCCTTGAGACAGCAAGCACAATAGTAAATTTTGTACCTTAAGACTGAAAAAAAGATACAGAAGTTTTTACTTCAGTTCTGCTTGGTAATATCTACTAAACTTACAACTATCTTCTAACCTGCTTGCACATTCTTAGCCTACTTAAATATGTATAGTTCATTTATCCCAATCTCTGTTTTTCTTCTAGCTCTTTCTAACTTCTGTGGTGAGAATTCCATAAAACTCAGGTTACAAGAGCAAAGTCCTTAACTAATCAAACTGAAAGTTACAACTTGCAAACTCTTTATAATTTCCTATGCTATTTTTTTCCCATGGGATATTTGAGGTGGGGGGGAATTACTTCAGGTAGTTCCCACAGGAGTTTCTGTAGAGAATTTGAGGAAACCAGTCTAAGTACCAATTACCAACTTGAACCCTTGCAAGTTATCCAAAATACATTGTGTCATCTGAATAATCTTGTTCTTGGAAATGGGTGAATGAGTCAGACACAAGTTAAACAGAAGTTTTGGTAGAGACCACATTGGCATGAGTGTCATGGAGGGCCCAAAGGCCCGAAAACTGAGGCCTCCCTATGCCTCTACATGCCTGGACATGTTTTGCTGCCAGGACCCCTGGTAGTAAATAGGGTTGTGTAACACACACACAGCCAGCCCACGTATCCCTGGGGTCTGCCCATGTGATCCCCATATTTGGGAGAGTCCAGGCAAACAGCTCCTACCTATTAAGGTAAAGTTTGCCTTACTGCCAACCTGATTGGTCACTCTGATGGCCAAAGGGTGCATTAATCTCGGCCCACAGTCTATAAAGAGGGATGCAAAGGAGCACCACGTGTTCAGACTCAGCTCTCATCAGATCTGTTCAGATTCAGCTCTCTGACCCTGCCTGCAGCGCAGCTCAGCTCTCTGATCCACATTGCAGCATCCAGCTGCCCTGACTTACTTGCAAGGCCCAGACACAGAGTCTGGCCCTCACTTGCATGCTCACTGAAGCACAGACGCCGTGCATTGGTTTCAATTCGCAGTTAACCTGTCTGTGTACTTTAGATGCAGGAGCTCATTCAAGCCTGCACATGATACATGTATATAAGGAGCCAATAGCCTCCTAAGCCTAGAGCCAGCTGTGCATATCGGCCAGCTACCTTGTTTTATCTATGGAGCTCAGACTCCCAGCTTATTGCCTGGTAAGAAGGACCAGGACAGCAGACCTTTGGACTGTCTGCAGCCACAAACACAGCCTGCTAGCTGTGCAGAGGACCATGCCAGAAACTGCATGGACATCCTTCTCCTTTTCCTGCAATTCTGCCATCTGACCATCCCTGGACTTGCCGTTTCCAGATGCAGCAACGGGGCAGAGACCGTCCATCGCCAGGAGAACAAAAGGTTAGAGAAACCTAAGACCCCAGAGACTGGGAAGATTTATCATTTCCCTCTCAAGATGGGAAGATTCCAGCCCCACAGAGTCCCTGAGCAAAGATCCCCTGAAGTCTGGACACTGGGCACAGGCTGTGACACAACCCCGGGAGGGTGATCAATAATAATAGCCACACTTATAAGTAAAGCTTAATCCTTCTGTACTATAAGTTGCCTCTGTCTTTGAGCAGACACAGTTTCAGCCCCTGAAGGGCAGACAGCATAGTTCCCAAGTGGCACTAAGCCAAAGGGAAATTTCTCTCTCTGCAAATAGTTTATAATTGAATGTTTTGACAGTTATTAACCAGATTCCTGTATATATTATATCTCTAAATTGTTTTCATAAATTTGCACAAAAGAACTAAACAGTGGTTGGGGGTGGCAAGAGTTTGTAAATATTAATTTTAATAAAAATTAATTTTATAAAAAGTTCATACCGCCTCAAAATTAACTTCTCACCTCTGCCAAATAAGGGAGGCAAAGAGAACCCCCTCCACAACTCTCCCGGAGTCCTGTGTACCCCTAAGTTCCTCTCCTGCCGTGACTTCGGGGGGAGAGGGAAAGCTCCTGGTTCCCCCCCCCTCACCTGCCCCATAGCTGTGAACGGGGTGAGCAAAGGGGTCCTGCCTGCACAAGGAGTGCCCCGTGCAACGCCCGCGCTGGGATCTGGCTGGGATTGGCTGTGTGCTTTCGCACCTAAGGTGTGGTAACTCTGCCCTTCATCTAGTGAGGGTATAAATTGGGGGGCTTACCACCTTTGGGGGTTCCCGCCTTGGAGTCCGTCCCTGCCTGAACATTTGTGCCTGCTTGAGACTTCTCCCCCACCCCTGCTCACCTAAGCTGAATACAGAAAGCTTCAAAGAACTGCTACAGCCATTGACACACTTTGTAAGCCTAACAACCTTTAACGATCCACCTGCGACTGCTGAAAAGGGAACAACAAGCAGACCGCATGAGGAAGCCTGATCATGAGTTATTTTGGCTCAATTTTATTAGTAAGAAAACTGCTATTAATTAATAGCTAAAGCCTTTTCCAACTTCTGACTTCCAAAATAGTCAGATTATTGATGGTATCCCTGTAGATAATTCTCAAGCAACTCAATCTGCTAATTAAACTAAACGAATCTTTGTGTATATAGTTTTGGGGGTGGGTTTTTGGGAAAATAACATAACTATTTTTGTATAAAATTCCCAACTCGGCCACATGTTAATTCCTGCCTCCACACTAGAAACAATGAGGAGTAAGTCACAGACAAAATGGCAGACTGGAAATCTTGAGGGGACAATCCATCCCATTTCTGTACAATATTACATTAATTATAAAGCTAAATGATTAACCAATTTGTGTTGGGGCATTAGACTGGACTTGATCATCTTGAAGGTCTTTTCCAACCTGATTGATTTCTCTGATTCTGTGATCCTGTATCTTCTGTAACACATAATGAAGCAGAGCTTCAAGAAAAGAAGGTGTTGTGGAGGGCCTGTAGGCCCAAAATTAGGCTTGTTTATGCCTTGCCCTGCCTGGATATGTTTTTCTGACAGGACCCCTGGTTGTAAACAGGATGTGTAAGCCCCCCCACACCCAGCTCATGTCTCCCTGGTCTAAGCCCATGTGACCCCCATATTTGGGGAAGTCCAGGCAAGTGGCATTTGCCTATTATGGTAAGGTTTTGCTGACTGCCAACCTGATTGGTCATTCTAAAGGCCAAGGGGCCATTAATCTCGGCCTGCATTCAATAAACAGGGGTGCACAGGTAAACAAAGTGCTCAGATCCCCACGCTCGTGTTCCACTGCATAGCTCCAATGCTCAGAGGCTCACACCCTCACACTCTGACTCACTTGCAGCTCCCTGCCTGCGTACCTTAGTTGCAGAGCTCATTTAAGCCTGCCTATATATATATATGTGGAGCCTATAGTCTCCTAAGGCAGCTGTGCATATCTGCATGCCACAGTGTTATCAGGACCAGATCCTGCATTGCCTGCCTTTACATACGGATCTCAGACTCCCAGCAGCCATGCACATCCTGCATGTCTGCTGCCTATCATTTTGTGGTAAGTGCCACTGGTCGCCAAGTTACCAGGAAGTAGACTCTGGATTGTCTGCATGATATTGGCCTGTCTGGCCAGATTTAGATCTTGCTGAGACTGCACAACATCCTTCTCCTGCCCCTGAGATCCTGCCTGTTAAGAATCCCTGGACATAAGAATCCCTGGACAGAGCATCCAGAAGAAGCCAGCAGCACAAAGGCAGAGATTGCATCCGTTGCCAGGAGAACTAGGTCAGAGACCATCATTTCCCCACAAGCCGAGAAGATTCATCCATTCCCCTCAAGCCGGGAGGATTCCAGCATCAAAGTCCATGGGCAGATCCCCTGAAGTTTCAACACTAGGTGTAGGCTGTGACATAGCCCTGGAGGGTGATTATTGATTAATAAGAATTGTGAGTAAATGCTTTAATACCTCTGCAATATAAGTTGGATCTGCCATAGACCAGAATCAGTTTCCAGCTCACTTTGCTGGGCAAATAGCATATAGATCCCAAACGATATTTGCTGCAGGGAAAAATCCTCTCTCTGTTTATAGTTTGAATGTTTGCTAGTTGATTAATAGGAAACTGTACATATTTTATCCTAGAATGTTTTCATAACCATGTAGAACATTTTAATATTAATATATAGTTGTGGTGGTGTGGCTTCTATCCTGCCCCCCCACATTTTAGAAATTGCCCCAGCTAACTCAGACGGACTCTGGGAGTATAAATGAAGCTATTTATTTACAGCTAGCACAATATACAAGCAGCTATTTACAGTATATACAGTTACATACAGAAATATACAAAGAAAAAGTAATACAGAAGCACAACTCCCCTCCCAGAAACCTGAGTCCCCAGGAGGGGTTCTCAAACCACCCCTGCACCTCCCCCTGCCCCTCTCAACCTTACCCCAATCCTGAGAAAAGAATAGAGATGCAGCCAAGAGGTTAAGGAGCAAGGTTAGTGGCAGTGAGATTAATGAGATGTTGCTCAATCTGAAGGCAAAAGCAGAGCAAAATAAAATGGAGAATGTTATCTAATGTTTACTTCTTGTTCCCATACTTCTCAGCGGGACTGTGAGAGAAGAGACACAACCATGTTTTCTTTTCATAGCCAATTATCTACTTTCTCTCACCAAAACATTCTAGCCTGCTTCAAACTAGCACAACAGTGGTTGGGGGTGGTGAGAGTTCAGAATATTGAGTTTAATAAATTTTTTTTTTATAGAATATTATCTCGCCCCAATTAATTTCTCCCCTCCACCACAATTGGCGTACGGGCAGAACACCCCTCCACAACAGAAGGCACTGGTGAGACCTTAGAGCAGCCTTCCAGTAATTGGGGGCCTATAAGAAACCCAGGAAGAGACTTTTTATAAGGGCTTATCCTTTAGAAGAGTGAGAGGGAATGTATTTAAACATGAGGGGGGTAGATTTAGACTGGATACTAGGAAAAAATTCTTTACAGTGAAGGTGGGCAGACATTGCAAAAGATTGTCCAGGGAGGTCATGAATGCCCCCTCTCTGGAGGTGTTCAAGACCAGGCTGGGTGAGAGGCAGAGTGACTTGATATAGTGGAAGGTGTCCCTGCCCATGACAAGGAGGTTGGAACTAGATGGCCTTTACAGTCCCTTCCAAACTAAACCATCATGTGAAACTATGAATAAACAATGGAGAAAATAAAATGTCTTGAAATGATATCATGCACTAATGAGATTCATTTGTCTTTCTTATTTTTGCCTGAGTACCCTTTAGTATATCTTCTCTAATAATCAGACTAAATTAAAAGAACAGTAGAGTACTAAATTTCAATCACACTCTCCTGTTAAACTTCTTGAATCTGTACATCAAAGACTTAATTAAAGATGTTACTTCTGTAAATAAATTTATTTTTTAATTCCTTGAAGGGGTGGAAGACGAACAATCTCTTATTCCAATATTTGCTCACATTCATAGGAAATATAAAGCCTTGCAGAGAAATTATATCAAAAATTTATAGTGGTACATCAAAGCATTCTGATTTAGTTCATATGCAGGTTAACAGCAGTCACTTTTTTAATAGGTAAAGATGAATAATAATGAGGAAAGACACATTAAGGGTTTTTTTTTTAGACTAAAAAAATACACTCAGTATCCTAAATAAGATCTCTAGGAGAATATTTATGTGTGGCAACTTTGTAGTTCTAACCAAACTCTGGAGAATCTTGTGGATTCACATGTGATAGAAGAGTAAAATGGAGGTAAATCACAAAAATCTACAAGATTTATTGTTGCTAACTGTTCATCTTAAGTGGCATGGGAATAAGAAATTTATACCCATGTGACTTAATAACATAAGTAGGTAAAATACAGATTAGGACCTTGGTGCTTTAAATCAGAGCAGTTTTAGGGAATTTTGGATTAACTAGAATTTTATCATTACCATGATGTGGTAAGTACTACTGAATTCAGGGTAGTAATGGCTGCGAAGCTGAGGAAAAGCCTCAGATGACAATCAGCACATACATGTTACCCAGGGAGGCTGTGGATGCTTCCTCCCTGGAGTTGTTCAAGGACATGTTGAGTGATCTATTCTAAAGGGAGATGTCCCTGCCCATGCAAAGGGGTTGTAACAGCTCCAAGCGCCAGGAGCTGCACTTTGGCCACAACAACCCCATGCAGAGATACGGGCTGGGGTTGGAGAGGCTGGAGAGCAGCCAGACAGAGAGAGATCATAGAATCATAGAATCAACCAGGTTGGAGGAGACCTCCAAGATCATCCAGTCCAACCTATCACCCAGCCCTAACCAATTAACTAGACCATGGCACTAAGTGCCTCATCCAGGCTTTTCTTGAAGACCCTCAGGGACGGTGCCTCCACCACATCCCTGGGCAGCCCATTCCAATGCCAATCACTCTCTCTGGGAAGAACTTCTTCCTAATATCCAGCCTATACCTACCCTGGCACAACTTGAGACTGTGTCCCCTTGTTCCATTGCTGGTTGTCTGGGAAAAGAGGCCACCCCCCACCTGGCTACAATGGCCCTTCAGGTAGTTGTAGAGAGTAATAAGATCACCCCTGAGCCTCCTCTTCTCCAGGCTAAACAGGCCCAGCTCCCTCAACCTCTCCTCATAGGATTTGTGCTCCAGGCCCCTCACCAGCTTTGTTGCCCTTCTCTGGACACCTTCCAGCACCTCAACACAGGTCTGTAGTTTTCTGGCTCCTCATTACGACCCTTCTTGTGAATGAGTATCACATTGGCCAGCTTCCAGTCTTCAGGGACCTCTCCAGTGAGCCAGGACTGCTGATAAATGATGCAGAGTGGCTTGGCAAGCTCAGCTGCCAGCTCTCTCAACACCCTAGGGTGGATCCCATCCGGTCCCATGGACTTGTGAGGATCCAAATGATGCAGCAGGTCCCTTACTGCTTCCTCATGGATTACAGGGGGACTGTACTGGTCCCTGACTCCATCCACCACTTCAGGAGTCCAGCAGGTCCTGGAGACAACCTGTCCCACTAGTGAAGACTGAGGCAAAGAAGGTGTTAAGCACCTCTGCCTTTTCCTCATGTTTTGTCACTATGTTCCCCTCTCTATCTAACAAGGACTGGAGGTTGTCCTTGGCCCTTCTCTTGCCATTCATATATTTAAAGAAACACTTTTTATTTTCCTTGACAGCCGTGGCCAGCCTGAGCTCCAAGTGGGCTTTTGCCTCTCTAATTTTTCCTCTACAAGACCTAGCAACTTCCATGAACTTCTCCTGGGACACTTCCCCTCTCTTTCAAAGGTGATACACTCTCTTTTTAGAATCATAGAATCATAGAATCATAGAATCAACCAGGTTGGAAGAGACCTCCAAGATCATCGAGTCCAACCTATCACCCAGCCCTAGCCAGTCAACCAGACCATGTCACCGAGTGCCCCATCCAGTCCCCTCTTGAAGACCCCCAGGGACGGTGCCTCCACCACCTCCCTGAGCACCCCATTCCAATGGGAAATCACTCTCTCTGTGAAAAACTTCTTCCTAACATCCAGCCTATACCTACCCTGGCACAACGTGAGACTGTGTCCCCTTGTTCTATTGCTGGTTACCTGGGAGAAGAGGCCAACCCCCACCTGGCTACAATGGCCCTTCAGGTAGTTGTAGACAGTAATAAGATCACCCCTGAGCCTCCTCTTCTCCAGGCTAAACAGGCCCAGTTCCCTCAACCTCTCCTCATAGGATTTGTGTTCCAGGCCCCTCACCAGCTTCGTTGCCCTTCTCTGGACATGTTCCAGTACCTCAACATCTTTCTTGAATTGAGGGGCCCAGAACTGGACACAGTATTCAAGGTGTGGCCTGACCAGTGCTGAATACAGGGGAAGAATAACCTCCCTTGTCCTACTGGCCACACTGTTCCTGATGCAGGCCAGGATGCCATTGGCTCTCTTGGCCACCTGGGCACACTGCTGCCTCATCTTCAGCCTACTATCTATCCATACTCCCAGGTCCCTTTCCTCCTGGCTGCTCTCCAGCCACTCAGTCCCCAGCCTGTAGCACTGCTTGGGGTTATTGTGGCCAAAGTGCAGAACCCTGCACTTGGCCTTGTTCAATCTCATCCCATTGGCCTCTGCCCACCCATCCAGCCTGTCCAGGTCCCTCTGCAGGGCTCTCCTACCTTCCAACAGATCCACACCTGCTCCTAGCTTGGTGTCATCTGCAAACTTACTGATGCTGGACTCAATGCCCTCATCCAGGTCATCAATAAAGATATTGAACAGGACTGGGCCCAGCACTGATCCTTGGGGAACACCACTTGTGACTGGCTGCCAACTGGATGTGGCACCATTCACCACCACTCTCTGAGCTCTGCCATCCAGCCAGTTCTTGATCCAGCACAGAGTGAATCTGTCCAAACCATGAGCTGCCAGCTTGGCTAGGAGCTTCTTGTGGCAGACAGTGTCAAAGGCTTTGCTGAAGTCCAAGTAGACTACATCCACAGCCTTCCCCACATTCACCAGGCGGGTAACCTGATCATAAAAGGAGATCAGGTTGGTGAGGCAGGACCTACCCTTCCTAAACCCATGCTAGCTGGGCCTGATCCCTTGGCTATCCTGTAGGTGCTTTGTGATGGCACCCAAGATGACCTGTTAATCTTTAATTCCTTCAGCAGCTCCCTGCCCATCCAGCCTGGCTGCCTCCCTCGTCAGCTCATCTTCCAGCTCAATGGCACTGCCTGCTCCTGTGCCTTCAGGAGTTCTTTCTTGAAGTAGGTCCAACCTTCCTCGACCCCTTTGTTTCTAAGGGCTATTTCCCAAGGAACTTTCTGAATTAGTTCCTTAAATAGGCTGAAGTCTGCCCTTCGGAAGTCCAGTGTGGAGGTTCTGTTAATGTCCCTCCTGGTTTCTCCATGTATTGAAAACTCTATAATTTCATGGTCACTGGACCCCAGGCAGTCTCCAAACACCACATCCCCTATCAGCCCCTCTCTATTTGTGAGCAGCAGGTCAAGCAGGGCTGCCCCCCTGGTAGGCTCATGTAACAGCTGGGATAGGAAGTTGTCTTCCACACATTCTAGAAACCTTCTAGACTGCCTCTTCTCTGCAGTGTTTAAGTCCCAGCAGATGTCTTGTAGGTTAAAGTCGCCCACCAGAACAAGGGCAGGTGATCTTGAGGCAGCCTCCAGTTGCTTAAAGAGTAATAAATCAACCTCTTCTTCCTGGTTGGGTGGTCTGTAACAGACTCCAACCAGAATCTGGGGGTGCTGATTGATACCCACCTGAACATGAGCCAGCAGTGTGCCCAGATGGCCAAGAGAGCCAGTGGCATCCTGGCCTGCATCAAAAATGATGTGGTCAGCAGGAGCAGGTAGGTCATTCTGCCCCTGTACTCTGCACTGGTTACACCACACCTTGAGTACTGTGTTCAGTTCTGGGCCCCCCAGTTTAGAAGGGACGTTGAGATGCTTGAGCGTGTCCAGAGAAGGGCGATGAGGCTGGTGAGAGGCTTTGAGCACAAGCCCTACGAGGAGAGGCTGAGGGAGCTGGGATTGTTTAGTCTGGAGGACAGGAGGCTCAGGGGTGACCTTATTGCTGTCTACAACTACCTGAAGGGTGGCTGTGGCCAGGAGGAGGTTGCTCTCTTCTCTCAGGTGGCCAGAGCCAGAACAAGAGGACACAGCCTCAGGCTGTGCCAGGGGAAATTTAGGCTTGAAGTGAGGAGAAAATTCTTCACTGAGAGAGTCATTGGATACTGGAATGGGCTGCCCGAGGAGGTGGTGAAGTCGCCGTCCCTGGAGCTGTTCACAGCAAGATTGGATGTGGCACTTGGTGCCATGGTGTAGCCTTGAGCTCTGTGGTAAAGGGTTGGACTTGATGATCTATGAGGTCTCTTCCAACCCTGATGATACTGTGATATTGTAATTAGATGATCTTTGAGGTCACTTCCAACCTAAACCATTCTATAATTCTATGATTATTTACTGCTGTTATTTGTGTAAAGATTTGTTGATCTACAAGCCCCAGAATTCTTGAAGTATGTTGCATTGCAATATACTTCACTAAAACAGGTCGCTCAACCTGGCCTTGAACACCTCCAGGAAGGGAGCATCCACAACCTCCCTGGGCAACCTGTTCCAGTTTCACCACCCTCACTGTAAAAAACTTCTTAACATCTAGTTTAAATCTTCCATCTTCCTGTTTAAACACATTACTCCTCATCCTGTTATTACAAGATCTTGTAAAAGTCCCTCCTCAGCCTTCCTGTAGGCCCCCTTCAGATACTGGAAGGCCACTACATAGTCTCCTCGAAGCCTTCTCTTCTACAAGATGAAGAACCCCAACTCTCATAGGTTGTCTTCATAGCAGAGGTGCTCCAGCCCTCTGATCATCTTCATGGCCCTCCTCTGGATTCACTCCAACAGTTTGATGTCCTTCTTGTGCTAGCGGCTCCAGAACACACTATCATCTGCACAGAGTGAGGAAAAAGAGAAAAAAAAAACACACAACAGAATTACACAATTTGGGAAACAGGAGTCTGAAGTATATGCCAGTCTTCAAAAGCTGCCTATTAGCTTCTACTGTAGCATCTCTGTAAATCACCCTCAACATAGCTACTCCAATTTTACAAGCTATCTGTATTTGTAAAGCTGTATGATCAGGCATGTGATGATACTTTTCATTGGACAACTATAATTTCATCTAAGTATTTGGAAGGTATCCTTTATTTCAGGACAGGAATGATGACATAACTCAGAATGGAATTATCCTCTGATTAGCTAGAACTGTAGTACAGGAAAAGAAGAATTTTTTGTTTGTTTCACATCTTGGCGCTTTCCCTTTCCTTCCTCCTTTCCATAGATGAATGAGAAATGGATTAATGACAGTAAAGTAGTTTCCATTTTTCTCTTTTTCTTTTCTACCAGAGAACTAGAAACAATCATCTCTCTGACTTCCACCTAGTTTCATCTCTTACCCAGTTGCAAAACGGTACAAGAATCTCAGGCAACCAAAATCAAGAAACCATCTAATTGTTCAGATTCTTATAATGACTTCCTTAATAGTACAGAAAATCTGAAGCACATTAATACTGTCTAATAACTGCTGTTACTTCATCCACTGTAAAATTAAACAACAACAAAACAAAGCAAGCTAACAAAAAAAAAAAAAAAAAAAAAAAAAGACCAAAACCCTTTGTGAAATAATTTCTTCTCTAAGCCAAGCCTCTTAACGCATTTACAAGAACATAGGAGATTCTGACTTTCTTACTTAATGGAAAGAGTAGAAACATTTTTATTTTCCTAGGTATTTGAATTTAAATAAATTTATGGTAGTGATTCACATAAAAAAGTGAAACAATGTACTAAATGACACCAGAAAAGTACTCACTTTCAAAAATTTATTAATTTTAAAATTAAAAAGTAAGCAGTTTCAAAATAAAGGCTGCCTAACAACAAGCTTCTCCCTACAGATTCTAGTTCACAGGATTTTAGTTTGTGTTTGAGATCCTTAATGTAACATTTGAAGATTATATTTTGCTGGAGAAAAATAATTAAAATAATCCTGTCATTTCTGAAATAATGGCCAGGAACTAATTTGTTTTGCCTACTAATTTATATGAGCTGACCCTTAAACTTTCCATGGAAGATGCCCTCATTCAACAAACAGTGTTGCCTTGATTTTTAGTGCTCTCCTATAGTAAAAGCCATCATAAAAGCAAAATCACAGGAGTTTAAGAAGATAAAATTAAAGCAAGTACGTCTCATTAAACAATCAGGATTTTGATGAAAGACTGAAAAATACAGCTACTAAATGAAACGAAAATGTCTAAAATAAGCCAATGACCATTTGAAATAGCCCTAAAAATAACATCTTTTCCAAACTGTTCCTAAATATGCCTCAGAGGCTGCCTTGAATTGCAGCAGATAAGCCTTACCATAACAGTGCTACACTTAAGGCGGTCAACTTCCAGATCAGGCCACCTAAAGCTTTACTCTACAAAACCTGAGAGGTCAGTTCAATATCACCTTGCTTTCTGAAGGCTAATTTTCAGAGGTTTACTGCCAAGATAACTGAGACTAGTGAGAACTAACACACACCTGGGACATTTTCAGAGGGTCCTTTTCACCTTCATCTTCTGTCAAGGTTGATCTCGCTTGACCCCTCGCTTTCAGTGTTCAATTCTTTTTCCCAAAAGGAAAGAAAGATACAAGCTTATAACAGACACAACTACAAAAACACAAAATATTTTCACCCTGTTCCTTCTAACTGAGGCCAGAACTACAAAATATAAATGCAGGAAATAGTACAGGAATTATAAAAATATTGAATTTTTTTTTTTTTTTTTTTTTTTTTTTTTTTTTTTTTGCTTATGGATACAAAAGTAATCAGCAGTTAGAGACACTGCTACTGCTGACACTGAAAATCTGCCAATATCTACATTTCAGGGAAGACTGAGATGCCTGGACATGGCGAATCAGTTCTACTTTTGATTCTGCAGTGTATCTTGCTTGAACTTCACATGCTCTTCAGTGGCACAGTTTTGCGGTAGGCTGTTCCTTTAATCTTTCCCATGCAAGGTACACAGCCACTCCACAACAACTAAAATGTTGAAGCACCCGAGTTTGTGCAATAAATTCTTTAACAAAAGCAAAATAAAACAGAAAACAAAACCCCAACCCACAGTTCACACAGCTGCAGAGATAAATATACACTAAAAATCCTGCTACAATTGGTGAAGAGTCAAACAATTTTTTCCTCTCCAATGGAACTGCAGGTTTCTGTGGAACACACAGCTTGTAGGCAAAGGCACTGGGAATAAGTCAAGAGCTGTCCTCAGCATGCCTGAGAAAGATGGTTGATTTGAATGTGAAGATAACAAACATTTATCTTGGTAAGTGGCATGGGACAGAATTAAGCACTGTTGGATAACAACCCTTGAGAATAAAGAGATATCATGTAGAGATGTTCCTTTATTCTTCTCCTTTTAATTATATGCTGTAGGTCATTAAATCTTCTTATCATACTCCTACATATTCAATTCTTAGTGCAACTTGAATGTAATTGCATATTTTACCAAATCAGATTCAAAATAAGTTTTTCTGTATGAAATTTTTATTGCAGGAGCAGGGGAACCAGACAATATGGTTTGGGGATATAATTTACATGCTTTGTATCAGAAGCCATATTCACTTTCCTAGAGAAAAATAACAGGAATTAGACCTGGCTATTGCTATTGCTCTGCCACACTCCTGAAAGACAAACTCTCACATTTCTTCATTTTATTCTGCCAAAAACATATATACATAGGTGTTGTGGAGGCTCGTACAGAGGCCTCCCTATGCCTCTACATGCCTGGACATGTTTTGCTGCCAGGACCCCTGGTAGTAAATAGGGTTGTGTAACACACACACAGCCAGCCCACGTATCCCTGGGGTCTGCCCATGTGATCCCCATATTTGGGAGAGTCCAGGCAAACAGCTCCTACCTATTAAGGTAAAGTTTGCCTTACTGCCAACCTGATTGGTCACTCTGATGGCCAAAGGGTGCATTAATCTCGGCCCACAGTCTATAAAGAGGGATGCAAAGGAGCACCACGTGTTCAGACTCAGCTCTCGTCAGATCTGTTCAGATTCAGCTCTCTGACCCTGCCTGCAGCGCAGCTCAGCTCTCTGATCCACATTGCAGCATCCAGCTGCCCTGACTTACTTGCAAGGCCCAGACACAGAGTCTGGCCCTCACTTGCATGCTCACTGAAGCACAGACGTCGTGCATTGGTTTCAATTCACAGTTAACAGGGAGAACAAAAGGTTAGAGAAACCTAAGACCCCAGAGACTGGGAAGATTTATCATTTCCCTCTCAAGATGGGAAGATTCCAGCCCCACAGAGTCCCTGAGCAAAGATCCCCTGAAGTCCGGACACTGGGCACAGGCTGTGACACAACCCCGGGAGGGTGATCAAGAATTAAGAGCAACACTTATAAGTAAAGCTTGATTCCTCTGTACTATAAGTTGTCTCTGACTTAGAGCAGACACAAGGTGTCAGCCCACCCTGCTGGGCAAACAGCATAATCCCCAAGTGGCACTAAGCCACTTTCTCTCTGTCTATAGCTGATATTTTCCAGTTATTAACCAAATCTCTGCATATGTCATATCCTAATTGTTTTCATAAAATTGCACAAAAGAACTAAGCAGTGGTTGGGGGTGGCAAGAGTTTGTAAATATTAATTTTAAGAAATTATAATTTTATAAAAAATTAATACTGTCTCAAATTAATTTCTCTCCTCTGCCAAATGAGGGAGGCATAGAGAAACCCCCTCCACAACAATAGGGCAAAAGTCATCACAATGTTAGAGGTTGGAAGGCACTTCTAAAATCATTGATTCCAATGACCCAGACTGTGATGGTTTGGGGGTTACCCCGCCCCTCCACACTTTTGTATTTGCCCCAGCTAACTCAGACAGACCCTGGGAATATAGATGAAGCAATTTATTTACAGCTAGCAGAATTTACAAGCAGCTATTTACAATACATACAGTTATATACAATTATATACAGAAATATACAAAGGATAAACAATACAAAAGCACAACTCCCCTCCCAGAAACCTGAGTCCCCAGGAGGGGCTTTCAAACCACCCCAACACCTCCCCCCGGTCCCTCTCAACCTTACCCCAGTTCTCAGGAAGAAGAGAGGTGCAGCCAAGAGGTTAGGGAGCAAGGTTAGTAGGAGCAGGGTTAATGAGATGTGACCAGGTCTAAGGCTTTCCCAACGTGGGGCTAGAGATTTTTTGAGGGATTGGAAATTAGCTCTGGGAATTAAGATGAAGCTAATCAAGCAGCTATTGTACTTGGTGGGGATTGCTGTGTGGCCTGTTTTCTGGTTTTTTGTGTACAATTGGATCAAAGATCAAATTGGTTATTTCTTGCTTCATGTAGTTTTTAAGAAGGCTAAAGCTAAGCTTTCAAACATGTTCTGGAGCTGGGGTGATTTTATTCTTGGTTATGCTGGTTTTAGTGTCACTGAGAATATTACTAGTGATATTACAAGAGTTTTTGTCAATAATGTTACAATCAATCGAGAGTCTGCTTTATCTACTGCTCTCATGAGGGTCATCCAGCCCCAAACTGAAATGCCAAATCCCTGCAAGGATTTCTACTCGAAGCAGAGCACGGCAGGGTTGCTGGGCATTATACTGGCTCTTGTAGTTTTAAATTTCATATCAATTTTGGCATTATTGGTAAAAAATTAAAAACCAGCTTCTGTAAGAACTAGGAAAAATTCTGTGTCTCAGAAGCAGTCTCTTTCACAGCAAAACAAGGGAACACAGTTATCGGCTTCCCCCTTGCCAGCCTCTGCCCCTCCTTCTCCAAGTGCTGGGAACACAGCCAGTGTTCCTGCCAATAACATAAACAATGATAACAAACCCAAAAACAACGGACAGACTTCGGCAGGAGCCTCAGGAGCACAGTCAGGTACCCAAAATCAGAATGTTCCTAGCAACAATCAAAACATGGCAGGGTTGGCAGGCACCCCAGGAGGACAGGCAAACAATCCCACTAGTGCTAGTAACGCTAGCCCAGTCAGTCCAAATCCTAATGACACCAGCTCAGCTAATTCAAACCCCCAGCCAGCAGACCAGAACCAAAATCCTCCTGTTAAAAGCAAGGCAGATCTGAACTCACAAGCTCCAAGTCAGACCCCTAAGGATACAAATGCTCCAAGTCAGACCTCCAATAATTCAAATGCTCCAAGTCAGACTCCCAATGATTCAAACCCTTCAGGTCAGACCCCTAATGATTCAAATCCTCCAGCAGACACATCCAAGTCTGTTGCTACTCAGGCTCTTCTGGCACCTGCTAAGGCAAAAGCTAAGACAAAGAGTGGTTCGCAGGAGGATGTAAGACAGGGGACATCTGGTGATCAGCAAGAAGAGGAGGAAGAGGAGGCAGTTAGTCTGCGAGACCTTGTAGATGTGCTGAGACAACAATACTCAAGTGAGAGGAGTGCTGTGAGGTTAGCTGCCAAGAGAGAGGATGGTTCCCATGAGTTTAGGAGTGCTATGAGGAAGATTGTGTTAGGCCAGGTACCACCAGATCAACAACAGGAAGAGGAGGAGGAAGATGACATCCAAGGCTCCAAGGATCCACTCAGAGAGGTCAGGGAAGTTAGGAAGGAATACACAAGAGAATCAGGTGAGCCAATCCTAAGCTGGCTAGTGAGATGCCGTGGCATTGGTGCTAATGCTCTGCAGGTAGGAGACAAGTCTGCCAAGCAGCTGGGACCACTCACTAAGGAGAGTGGAGTAGAAAAACACCTAGCAAGTCCTCTTAGTAAGGTTACCTTGTGGACACGCCTTCTGTTGGCTGTGGCTATGAGATATCCTTCCCGAGATGATTTGCCATGGGCTGCCAAGAAGTGGAACACCGTTGAGCAGGGAATTAAGCTTCTGAAGGAGTTTGCTGTGAAGGAAGTGCTTTATGGAGATCATGGCACTCATGAACCTGACGATATTCCTTTGGGAACAGGTCTCATGAAGAAGCTGATTAAGCTTGCTTCTTCATCCTATGCTAACATCTTGGCCAGTAAATTTCTAGCAAGGAGTGATACTGGAAAATCTTTCACTGTTGGTGAATTCACTGATCAGCTCAGGCAGATTGAGGACAGCTTGTCACATTCTGGTATAATCTGTGCCATAAAGACTATGACTACAGAGCTTAAAGATGGTATTAGAGATGGCATTAAAGAGAGCATGAAAGAACTGAAGGAGGATCTCAAAAATCTGGTAAAGGATACCATTCCTGCATCATCTGAATGGGTGCATGTTTCTGCAGTCCGGAACAGACGCCCACCTCCTGCAAGGCAATTCCAGCCCAGGAGGAGACAAATTCCACCTAGACAGCAGCAATCACGTGCGTCACTGTGGATACTTCTGTGTGACACATACGGGGAGAACATCAACAAGTGGGATGGTAAACCTACTTCAGCTCTTTCAAAGAGAGTCAGGGATCTGCAGAGTGGCAGAAACAGAGGCAGCAATGCCAGAAAAGTAGCTGTCACTTCTTCAGCTCCCGAGAGCAACTGCAATTGTTCCAACAGTTGCAATTTCTCTCACAACAACACCAATCATTGTGTACACCCCACATGCCATGTTCAGCATTAGGGGTGCCCTGCCTCCAGCCAGGAGGAGGAAAGGGATAGTGGAGAGAACAGAATCTATTGGAATGTATTCATTAGGTGGCCTGGCAGTTCAAGAGTTCGGAAATACAGGGCTTTAGTTGACACAGGTGCTCAGTGTACTTTATTGCCATCAAATTGCAAAGGGACAGAGTCCATTTCTATCTTTGGAATCACTGGTGGATCTCAAGAGTTAACTCAGATACAGGCTGAGATCAGTTTAACTGGTAAAGAGTGGAAGACACATACTATTGTAACTGGTCCTGATGCGCCTTGTATTTTGGGAATTGACTTTTTGAGACAAGGTTGTTTCAAAGATCCTAAGGGTCATAAATGGGCTTTTGGAATAGCATCTGTAGAGATTGAGGATGGTAAATTGAAGTTGTCTGTTAGGCCTGAACTTTCTGATGAATCTGCAGTTGTGAGACATCATGACATAGAGGACCTGAAAGTGCCAATTGCAACTCAAACTGTTCATCATAGGCAGTACAGAACTAACCGTGACTCTTTGTTGCCCATTCATCAGCTGATTCGTCAATTGGAGAGTCAGGCTGTCATCGAGAAAGCTCATTCACCTTTCAACAGTCCCATCTGGCCTGTGCGCAAACCTACGGGCGACTGGAGACTGACAGTTGACTTTCGTGCCCTCAACGAGGTGACGCCACCCATGAGTGCAGCTGTGCCGGACATGCTGGAACTCCAGTACGAGCTGGAATCGAAGGAGGCTAAATGGTATGCAACCATAGACATTGCTAATGCTTTCTTCTCTATTCCCATAGCAAAGGAGTGCAGGCCTCAGTTTGCATTCACCTGGAGAGGAATCCAGTACCAGTTCAATCGTTTGCCTCAGGGATGGAAACACAGCTCAACCATCTGTCACTCAGTCATCCACAATGCACTGGAGAAAGGTAAAGCTCCAGAGCACATCCAGTACATCGACGACATCATTGTGTGGGGCCAAACTGCTGAGGAAGTCTTCGAGAAAGGTAACAAAATCATTGACATTCTGCTGCAAGCAGGTTTTGCCATTAAGAGAGACAAGGTCAAAGGACCTGCCAGAGAGATTCAGTTTCTGGGAGTGCGCTGGCAGGATGGTCGCTGTTACATTCCTCAGGATGTGATCAACAAAGTCTATACCATGGCAGTTCCTACCAGTAAGAAAGACACACTTTCTTTCCTTGGTGTGGTGGGATTTTGGAGACTACACATTCCTGGTTTCAGTCAGATTGTCAAACCTCTGCATGATGTGACTCGTAAGAGAAACAATTTCGAGTGGGGACCTGAACAACAAGCAGCCTTTGATCAAATTAAGCGAGAAGTAGTCCACACAGTGGGCTTGGGACCTGTGAAATCTGCTCCGGACATTAAGAACATTCTGTACACGGCTGCCAGTGAAAATGGTCCAACTTGGAGTCTTTGGCAGAGAGCTCCAAATGAGACACGTGGTCGTCCTCTTGGTTTCTGGGGACGTTGTTACAGAGGTTCAGAGACAAATTACACCACAACTGAGAAAGAGATTCTAGCAGCCTATGAGGGAGTGAAAGCAGCTTCTGAAGTGATTGGAACTGAGTCACAATTGCTTTTAGCTCCTAGACTGCCAGTTCTTAACTGGATGTTCAAAGGCAAAGGTTCATCACCACATCATGCCACAGATGCAACCTGGTCTAAATGGATGGCTTTGATAACTCAACGAGCACGAATGGGTAATCTTGACCGACCTGGTCTGGTGGAGGTGATCACCAACTGGCCGGAAGGCACAGACTGTTCCAAACCTCCAGAGGAGAAAATAACTCGTGCTGAGGAAGCTCCTCCCTATGGTGATCTCTCTGATCAGGAAAAGAACTATGTTTTGTTCACAGATGGTTCCTGTCGTCTTGTTGGGAACAAGCGAATATGGAAGTCAGCGGTTTGGAGTCCAACCAGGAGAGTTACCGAAACGAAGGATGGAGAAGGAGAATCCAGTCAGTTCGCTGAGGTAAAAGCTGTCCAACTTGCTCTTGATGTGGCTGAACGTGAGAATTGGCCTATCCTTTACCTCTACACCGACTCGTGGATGGTAGCCAATGCTCTATGGGGTTGGCTGAAGGACTGGAAGAAGCATGCTTGGCAGAGGAAAGGAAAGCCTATTTGGTGTGCTGATCTATGGCAGGACATTGATTCACGTCTGGAGAGAAAATTCCAGTGAAGGTGCGGCACGTAGACGCACACATGCCTAAGAGCAGAGCCACTGAGGAACATCAACATAACCAGAAGGCAGACCAAGCTGCTAAGATTGCTCAAGCTGATACCAACTCTGAACTTGACATTGACCTTGATTGGAAACACCGAGGTGAGTTGTTCTTAGCTCGGTGGGCCCATGACTCATCTGGACATCAAGGCAGAGATGGAACATACCGATGGGCTTGCGATAGGTCAATTGACTTGTCCATGGATGCTATCACCCAAGTCATCTATGACTGTGACATTTGTGCTGCTATTAAGCAGGCTAAGTGAATCAAGCCCTTATGGTATGGTGAGAGATGGTCAAAGTACAAGTATGGTGAAGCCTGGCAGATTGACTACATCACTTTACCTCGATCACGTTCTGGCAAGCAATATGTGCTGACGATGGTAGAAGCCAGCACTGGATGGTTGGAAACCTATCCAGTTCCACATGCTACTGCACGTAACACCACTGTTGGTTTGGAGAGACAGATCTTGTGGAGACATGGAACTCCAGAGAAAATTGAGTCAGACAATGGTACTCATTTCAAGAACAATCTTGTGAAAAACTGGGCCAAAGAGCATGGTATTGAATGGATCTATCACATACCCTACTATGCACCAGCTTCAGGGAAGATTGAACACTACAATGGTTTGCTGAAAACCACCCTAAAAGCCATGGGGGGTGGAACTCTGACAAACTGGGACAAACATTTAGCACAAGCTACCTGGTTGGTAAATAGTAGAGGTTCAGTAAACAGAGCAGGACCTGCACAATCAGATTTGGTCCAAACAGTAGACGGTGATAAAGTTCCTGTTGTACGTGAGAAGAATCTGTTAGGGAAAACTGTTTGGATATTTTCACCTTCGGGCGAAGGGAAACCTGTCCGAGGGGTGGTTTCTGCTGAAGGTCCTGGTCATACATACTGGGTAATGCAGGAGAATGGTGAAATCCAGTGTATTCCACAGAGAAATTTAACCTTAGCTGAGAGAATTTAAATTCAAGCTGTTAGGAGTTTTCTGTTCTAGGTAACATCGTTCCCCAACACTGAGAGAATCTACGATAGAATCTACAGTACGTGAGCACGAACCCAACATCACCTGGAAGTCCCTGTTCTGAGCTTTTGAATCACCTACATCTGATTGAAGTGTGAACTGAACTTGTATATATTGTTTTAGTGTAAATATTGGTTTAGATTAGATTGGATAATTCTCAGCGATACTCTGAGCGAAGTAGACAAGGGGTGGATTGTGCTAGTTTGAAGCAAGCTAGAATGTTTTGGTACAAGAACTAGATAACAGGCAGTGAAATGAAAACAATTGATGTCAACTTCTCTCACAGTCACACTGAGAACTCTGGGAAGAAGAAAGACTTTTTCTCCATTTTTGTCTCTCACTCTTGCTTTTGCCTTAGACCTGGTCACATCTCATTAACCCTGCTCCTACTAACCTTGCTCCCTAACCTCTTGGCTGCACCTCTCTTCTTCCTGAGAACTGGGGTAAGGTTGAGAGGGCCGGGGGGAGGTGTTGGGGTGGTTTGAGAGCCCCTCCTGGGGACCTAGGTTTCTGGGAGGGGAGTTGTGCTTCTGTATTGTTTATCCTTTGTATATTTCTGTATATAATTGTATATAACTGTATGTATTGTAAATAGCTGCTTGTAAATTCTGCCAGCTGTAAATAAATTGCTTCATCTATATTCCCAGGGTCCGTCTGAGTTAGCTGGGGCAAATACAAAGTGTGGGAGGGGCGGGGTAACCCCCAAACCATCACACAGACAATGTAACATGACCTAGGACTGGACACACACAGGAATGCACCCACGTGGGGTTTGCAAGTTTCCATGACTAGACAGCCTCTTTCCTCAGGAGAGAGATGCTCTATTCCCCAGTCATCCTCATAGCTCTCTATTGGACTCTCTTACAGAAGATCTCTGTCTCTCTCGAACAGGAGAACCCAAAAATGGACACAATATTCCAGGTGTGATTTCATATACCTTATAGTTTATATAAGTTCTAGTTAAGAGTAGTATTAGCATTTTTCTGAATGGAGCTAGGAAACAGCCTAGGTCCAGACTGTAATGAATTTCTTGATCAAATGGGTGGTGACATCAGGTTTTCATGAACAAAAGGTTATCATCTTGGAAAGCAACAGATCAGTAAGTGATAAGGCACAAGGCATTGTGTCTTCATAGAAGAGGAAATGTCTGTCTCTGTAGTTCAGAATCTGCTGCATGTGGCTTCTTTTAAGGTAGCAAAGAAAATAAGAGGAATAACAATTTAAGATATTCACTCTAGTGTTTGAAATTCCCTTTCTCACTTCTACCCCAGCTACAATGCATATGGAAAGGAAAAGTACATCTCAGCTACTACCTCATTAAAATAGAACTGAAATAAAGACATTTAAGAGAAATGAAGAAGAACAAAACAACAGACAGACCAGATGGGTATATATGACCCAATATATATGACCCAATTCAGACAGTGTACAAGGGTCATAGATGTTAGTCCAGAGAAGATCATACCCAAAGATGAATCTGGAATTTCTCCTCCTAAGGACAGAGAACCAGAGATCTGTCATTTTGGTTGTCTGACTGCCTAGTCCCACACTATATTCTTCTCATGCTATGAAAACACATTTTGAAATTATATCTCCTAAATCATTTTAGAAGTTGTTTTAGGAAAAGAAATGTAGAATTTTCAAATTTCAAGTCTTTTTCTTTTTTGAGAATGGGTCCCTTTGTGAAGGATTATGATGCACAAGCACTGTTCCTAACAGCCTGACTGCATGAACTCAAATGAACACACAGAGAAGTAACAACATATTTGTAGAAATAAAGATCACACCTTTCCTGAATATGAAAAATAGTGTCTGTTACCAGTGAACATTCTGATGAAGAAAGTGACTATCTTATTTTATTTAGTAATCCAGACTGAAACCTAGCTCAGGTTACACACTAAGGCTAAAAGAGAAAGGTAAGAGTAGTGTTTACAAGGGTATTTCTGCCCTAAAATTCTCTGAGAGCAGAAAAGCAGATCCACTGAAAGGCAAAAATACACTAAGAAAACCTACAATGACAAGAAAAGCTGGAAGTTTTTAAGTCTGGAATACAGTCCTGAAGAGAGATGAGGATGCAACTTAAGATGGACAATGATGGTAGAGAAATACAAGGAGAAACAAACTGGACTCTACAATGAGCACATTAGCAGTTCCAAAATCTAAATGAGATCTTAAAAGATAAAGAAAAAATCATAAGGTTACAGTACAGTCACGTTAGATTTATCATTACAAAAAAAAAATCAACTAGCAGAAGGTATGGAAAAGAAAAGAAAAATACTAAGAAACATTGGCAAGTAAGAAATATTAAAAGGAAACACAGATGCCCTGGATGGAGAATGGACAAAGATATGAGGACACTGAAAAAAAAGAAGTGCATTCAGGATCTTTTTAGCTGATGTTACAAGACTTATTGTTATAATATGTATTCATTTACTTAAAATCGGAATAAGAAAAAACATAGATTGAGGGATATGTGGATAGACTAAATATATTCAGGTTAGAAAATCCAGTGATATTTATTTTGATAAATCTTCTGAATTACTGATCATTATACACAAGGAATAACAGGGAATGGATGAGAGTATAGAGGACTGAAAAAGGGCACAGAAATAATTTGTCTTCAAAATGTGGCTATAAAGAGGACAAGTTATCTCAAATTTAATACCAGAGAGATATCTAAACAAATTGCTACACAATCAATATGTAAACAATATGAGGATTAAAACAGGGATTTATCTATAGCACATGATACTAAACCAATTTCATTTGTTTCTTTGAAAAGGTCATTTAATCGGTCATAAAAGGAATGCAGCAGTAGCATGGCTTGAATGTTGTGGAGTCACAGTATCGCAGTATCATAGTATTATCAGAGTTGGAAGAGACCTCACAGATCATCAAGTCCAACCATTTACCACAGAGCTCAAGGACAGACCATGGCACCAAGTGCCACATCCAATCTTGCTGTGAACAGCTCCAGGGACGGCGACTCCACCACCTCCCCGGGCAGCCCATTCCAGTGTCCAATGACTCTCTCAGTGAAGAACTTTCTCCTCACCTCGAGCCGAAATCTCCCCTGGCACAGCCTGAGGCTGTGTCCTCTTGTTCTGGTGCTGGCCACCTGAGAGAAGAAAGCAACCTCCTCCTGGCCACAGCCACCCTTCAGGTAGTTGTAGACAGCAATAAGGTCACCCCTGAGCCTCCTCTTCTCCAGGCTAAACAATCCCAGCTCCCTCAGCCTCTCCTCGTAGGGCTTGTGCTCGAGGCCTCTCACCAGCCTCGTCACCCTTCTCTGGACACGCTCAAGCATCTCAATGTCCCTCCTAAACTGGGGGGCCCAGAGCTCAACACAGTACTCAAGGTGTGGTCTAACCAGTGCAGAGTACAGGGGCAGAATGACCTCCCTGCTCTTGCTGACCACACCATTCCTGATGCAGGCCAGGATGCCACTGGCTCTCGTGGCCACCTGGGCACACTGCTGGCTCATGTTCAGGTGGGTATCAATCAGTACCCCCAGATCCCTCTCTGTCTGGCTGCTCTCCAGCCACTCCGACCCTCGCCTGTATTTCTGCATGGGGTTGTTGTGGCCAAAGTGCAGCACCCTGCACTTCGAGCTATTGAACGCCATCCCATTGCACTCTGCCCATCTGTCCAGGTGGTCAAGGTCCCACTGCAGAGCCCTTCTGCCCTCCAACTGAGTCACATCTGCCCCCAGCTTAGTGTCATCTGCAAACTTGCTGATGACTGACTCCATGCCCTCATCCAGATCATCTATGAAGATGTTAAAGAGGATGGGGCCCAGCACTGATCCCTGAGGGACACCACTAGTGACAGGCTGCCAGCTGGATGTGGCACCATTCACCACCACTCTCTGGGCTCGGCCCTCTAGCCAGTTCCTAACCCAGCACAGAGTGTTGCCATCCAAGCCGTGGGCTGACAGCCTAGCCAGCAGTTTGCTGTGGGGGACAGTGTCAAAGGCCTTGCTGAAGTCCAGATAGACCACATCCACAGGCCTCCCCACATCCACCAAGCGGGTTGTCTGATCATAGAAGGAGATCAGGTTTGAAAGGCAGGATCTGCCCTTCCTAAACCCATGCTGGCTGGACTTGAGCTCTTTGCCATCCCTCTGGTGCGCTCTTATCACCCCCAAGATAACCTGCTCCATCAGTTCCCCTGGCACTGAGGTCAGGCTGATGGGTCTGTAGTTCCCATGTTCCTCCGTCCGACCCTTCTTGTGGATGGGGACCACGTTGGCCATTTTCCAGTCTCCTGGGACCTCTCCAGTGAGCCAGGACTGCTGGAAAATGATGGAGAGCGGCTTGGCCAGCTCAGCTGCCAGCTCTCTCAGCACCCTGGGATGGATCCCATCTAGTCCCATGGACTTGTGGGTGTCCAGATGGCTCAGCAGGTCCTGAACTAATTCTTCATGAATTTCCAGGGCAACACACTGCTCCCCGACCCCATCCCCCAGTTCAAGAGGCCACTTGCCCTGAACTCCTCCCTCCTTGCTGTTGAAAACTGAGTCATAGAAGGCATTCAGGACCTCAGCCTTTTCTTCATTCTCAGTTATAGTATTCCCCTCCAGGTCCAGTAAGCAGTGGAGGCTCTTCTTGCCCTTCCTTCTAGCATTTATTAATTTATAAACGTGCTTTTTGTTATCTTTCATGGAAGTGGCAGCTTAAGTTCTAGCTGGACCTTAGCTTCTCTAATTTTTCTCCTGCATAATCTGGCTACCTCCTTAAACACATCAGAAGAAGCCTTCCCCTCCTTCCAAAGGTGATACACCCTCTTTTTCTCCTCCAATTCCTTCAGGAGTTGTTTGTTCATCCAGGCTGGTTGCCTTCCCCGCCGGCTCATCTTTCGGCACATGGGAACTGCCAGCTCCTGTGCCTTCAAGAGCTCCTGTTTAAAGTAGGTCCAACCATCCTGGACCCCTTTGTTCTCAAGGACTGCTTTGGAAATAACTTTCTTAAGCAAATTGAAGTTTGCCCTCCTAAAGTCCAAGGTGTGGGTTTTGTTGTAGTGCCTCCCTGCTTCCCTGTATATTGAAAACTCCACTATCTTGTGATCACTACACATGAGACTTTAGGACAGAATATGTTATAAATAAAACTGCTCTCAGTACATGTCCTTGTTTCATCTGTGACAGAGTCAATTTTCTTCCTAGTGTCTGGTGCATTTCTGTGTGCTGGACTTGGTGTGAGGACAATGCTGATAACACAGTGATGGTTTAATTGTTGCTAAGTAGCACTTACCCTAAGTTAAAGATGTCCATGGTCTGCTAGCAAATTGCTGAACAAGGTATCAGGAGGGAGCATGGCCAGGACAGTTGATCCTAACTACCCAAAATGATAATCCTTACCATAGGGTGTCCTGCTCAGTACTTGTACTGTGGAGAGTCTAGATTGCTTCTGAGGCATTAGGCTGTGGGTAGGGAGCCTCTTCATTGTGCATCACTTGCCTTGTCTTGAGTTTTATTTCTCTCTCTTGTTTTTCATTGATTTGTTTGTTTTTATTTATGTATTTTTCATAATTGTTACTTTTATTGATTCTGTTAATTTTTATTGCTGTTGTTATTATTGTTGTGTTTATCATAAATTACAAGGATGATTAAAGGACTGGAATACTGCCTTACTAGGAAAGGCTGAGGGACCTGGGGCTTTTTAGTCTGGAAAGGAGAAGACCAGGATGAGATTTAATGAAAATTTCTAAATACATGAGGCCTGAGTGTCAGAGAGGGACAGAATCTGCTCACTTGTGTCCTGCAACAGGCCAAGGGGCAATGGATGTAAATTACAGCAAAGGAAGTTCTACCTCAATGTGAGGAAGAACTTCTTTACTGTAACAGTCACAAAGCACTGGAACAGGCTCCCCAGAAAAGGTGTGGAGTCTCCTTCTCTGGAGACTCAAAACCTGTCTGGATATGTTCTTGTGTGACCTGCACTAGATTATAGTCCTGCTTTGACAAGGGGTTTGGACCTGATCATATCCAGAGGTCTTTTCCAATGCCTAACATCCTATGATCCTGTGATCCCATGATTTCAGATTACATTAGTCATTACACAGGTCTTTTGTTAATTCATTTTTTAAAATTTTTTTTTAGATTCTCCTCCCCATCATACTGGGCAAGCAGCCATATGATCCTCAGTTGCTCACTGATGTTAAAATCATGACAGTGCACAGATAATGCAGCTGGAAAACACTATTTAAAAAAAAATGTTACTAGCTATTCCTCAGAATTTAGGCAATTGCAAAGTGTTTGAAAGGTTACTAAACAGTGCCAGTATGGTTCTTAAGACATCTAAGAGTTGTATTTTTGTTATTTAATATCCTTTAAACTTAAATTTTGGTTTTCATATTAGCTGGCTTTTATTTTATGTCTACACATTTATGTAATAATTTCTAGTTTGCTCTAGAAAAAACTGTTGCTGTCCTATATTATCTCCTTCTGGCCTTCACCAAGGATCTCAGTGCAGCCAGGTGTCATGATGGGCCCATAGGCCTGAAAATAGGCTTATTTATGCCTTGCCCTGCCTGGACATGTTTTTCTGACCATAACCAGAGGTAAACATATAACATGCAGAAAGGGGGACAACAGACCTAGTGCCATGAAGTCTGGCCTACCCAGGACCCCTGATTGTGTAAGGTGGTTGTGTAAGCCCCCACACACCCAGCCTGTGCCTGCCTAGTGTAAGGCCCATGTGATTGTCATATCTGGGAGGTCCAGGCCTGTGGCTTTTGCCTATTATGGTAAGGTTTGGCTGACTGCCAACCTGATTGGTCATTCCAGTGGCCAAGGGGCCATTAATCTTGGCCCACATTTAATAAATAGGGGTAAACAGGTAAAAACCATGCTTACTCCCCTGCATTACTTGCCTGCCTATGTACTCACTTGCAGAGATCACTTAAGCCTGCCTGTATATATGTGGAGCTCAGACTCTTGTGCAGCCATGCATACTATTGCATGCCTGCTGCCTTATTATTGCCTGGTAAGTGCATCATTGCTGCTGAGTTAACCAGGAGCAGACCCCAGTTGTCTGCACGTCATCAGCCTGAGTAGCCAGCATTAGACCATGCTCAGACTGCATGGCATTGTACTTCCTCTGCACCTGGAGATCCTGTCTACGAAGTCAGCAGCATAAGGTCAGAGACTATCCTTTCCCCTGAAGCTGGGGGATTCCAGCCTTGACGTCCACAGGCAGATTGGACACTAGTATAGGCTGTAATGTAGCCCTGGAGGGTGATTGATAATTAATCAAAACTTATGAGTAAATACTTTGATACCTCTGTAATTTCTATTGCTTCCTGCCATAGAGCAGGAAGAGCTTCAGCCCACCCTTGCTGGGAAAGCAGGATACTGACCCCAAGCAGCATTAAGCTGTGGGGAAAATCCTCTCTCTGTTTAATAGTTTGAATGTATGCTAGTTATTAACAAGTTACTGTTTGAGATATTCCCATAATGTCCTCCATGACCATGTAGATCCATATTAATATTAAAGTTCAGTGGTTGGGGGTGGCGAGAGTTCAAAATATTGAAGTTAATAAATATATACTTTTATAAAATGTCCTCTTGCACCAATTAATATCTCCCCTCCACCACAATCGGCATAGGTGGCAGAATACCCCCCCACGACACCAGGGTGGTTATTCACCGTGCATCCTAATTTGCAGTTTTACAGAGAAAACTTGCAGTTCTGCATCTTCCTAGTAATTTTTCATAGGGTAGTTTCAATATCTGATTGGGATATTTTTCCTGATTTTTTGCTTATATATCATGCTGCTTTTTCAAAAGCTATAATCTGTATTATGCTGCACTCACAAACACGTTCCCTGACAATAAATAAGTGCTTACCTTGCCTGATTACTTTCACAGAAATTACCTTCAATCCTTCACATTCTCAGTCAGCTGCATTCTGCTATGTAGCTGCTCCTTAATTACATCTGAAATACAAAGTTGTCTCCTGTCATGGAAGGCCAAAATAGGCCTAATATGTGTCCTGGCTTGTCCAGACATTACCCTCCACTCCTTCTCCGCTCTGCTGGAGTGAGAGCAACACAAGAAGAACAAAAGACCTGGAGACACTAAGTCTTAGGACCTGAGTTGCCCAAACTCATTTTCCTCCTGTTCACATCCTGTGGTAAACAAGGTGCATACACTTGCCTGATGCATAGGCCTGTGTTTTCCAAACTATGGATAAAGCAAACCCCTGACTTCACCTAATATGGTTAGTTTTGGCAAAGAACTTTCTGATCAGTGAACCTCTGTGGCTCTGTGACTCAGGCAATTGATAAATATGGCCAGAAGTTGTAAAAACTTTTCCTAATTTCACTTTGCCTTACCTCAATTTGCCTCACCATACCATGTTTCATTCACCTTGCCATGCTGTCATGCTTTGCTTTGCCTAGCCAAGCTTTGCCCTGGGGACCAGGAAGCCTTGCTGCTTCAAACCAGCTTTGCTGTGTGGCAACAAGCTTTGATGCTTCAAGAAGGCATTAAGTGCCTTCATACCACAAGGAAGAATCATTGCTGAAAGCTGCCTGACACTCACATCCAGCCTTAGCACATGAATTGAAGGTGATAAGCTGCTCGTAGCTGGAGAGCTCATTTAGAGAGACCTCACTGCAGCCTACATGGTGAGAGAGAGCAGGTTACTGCCACACCACAAGACACTGTGCTTGCCTGCACACCTGTGAACATCTGTGCCAAGTCTGGAGTGCTGGAAAGGATACCACCTGCCTGAGAAGGGACCAAGACCATGTCAGAGACTGTGCAAGCACCAGCACCCTGACACAGCCCTGGGGAAACTCCAAAAGCTTCCAACGGGTATCATACTACCAACAGCAACCCTCCAAGTGTTTTGGGTACTGTCTGGAACTATAATGCAGCCCCAGAGATCCAGAGATACTAGTTTGTGAGTAAATATTCTAAAAAGCCTCTTTGTTATTAAAGCTCTCTGCTTTGATTCTGCTACCCTATGTAACCACTGTCTGCCTTAGCAGAAAGGAGCCTCTCAAGTCCTCCGAGAGGGCAAGCAGCATATTATACCCCAAAAATCTTTCTGAAAGCTGTTTGTATTTCACTAGTTTTGGTAAATTGTTTGAAATTATTTGGCACTGCCCTGTGCACTGTGCCTATTCTGTAATCTATTTGCATAACTGAGCATAAGGAACCTGCAAATAAATTAAGAAATTATTTTGTTAATAAAACTATTAATACATTTATTAATATTTCATCATTAATAACCCATTCATCAAATTTCCATGTAGTTGTATTATGCAAGATTTCTGAGGGTTGTTTTGTCTTCCAGTATATAGTTGACAATCTGACAACTTCCAGAACTCTTCCATTACTAATCTTGTTCTGGGACTTTTCCAGTAGTTGGTGAAATAGCTCATATATATCTTTCTTCCCAGGAAGAAAGCCAAAGAACAAACCCTTCTATCACATTTTCCCTTCTCTTTTCTATCATCTTCAATGAAAAGGATTCAATAAATTTGTTTCTTATCTCATTAACACTAAATACAAATTATGTCTTCATTAGCAAGTAAATAAGTGCAACAGAAACAGATCTAAAGAGCAAAACAGCTAACTTGGGGATTCAACATTTATACTGTACACACTTTGTAAATTTTATTTCAGACTGGCTCTAATCTGATTTTATCATCTGAAATCTTGTTAGTAGGTAGGACACATTAAACGTTGTCAAAATCTATCTTCTGGAGTAATTTCATCTAAATGAAACATTTTCCTTACAAACAGCACCCACAGCTTGGTAACCACTGATGATTAAAAAAAAAAACAAAAAAAACAAACCAACCTTCATAAGTGCATTCTGGATCCAAAATACAGTACAGATACTGCTTCACTTCACTGCTTCACTTCACATTCCTGTTACTTAACTATGGTGAAAGTCATGTTTCCACAATGTTGATTGTAACGTGGAATTAATTCTTTACTCTTCTATCACTGACATTTTTGTATTAACTAAGTTTATTAACTTAATGTCTATAAGTTTTCTCATAAATATCTTCCCTTGATGATAAGTATGCACTTAACTTTGAGGTTAAACACTACAAATGGTCCCTCCCTGGAGGTGTTTAAGACCAGGCTGGATGAGTCCTTGAGTGACCTGACGTAGTGGGAGATGCCCCTGCCCATGGCAGGGGATTGGAACTAGATGATCTTTAAGGTCCCTTCCAAACTAAATTACAAATGCCTAAGGAAACCTTTCTTCTTTAAAAAAGTCCTCAAAAGGATGTGCAGTAACACCGCCAGCATCCCTTCTTTTTGGAAATATTTTGCTTAAATACACAAATTTTAAATTACTCTTTCCCCACCTTTTTTAGATCTGCATTGTATTTAGCAGTTAAAAATTAGGGGTTAAAAATCTGTATCCTCTGGACAGTTGCTGATGTTTATGTCAGCATGATGACAGCTTTCATAATTGAAGTCAGACTTTTTCACATAGACTTGTAGTTAAAGCAAGGATGGAATGAAGGAATAAACCATATTTAATCAGCAACTAGTAGTCCAAAAGATAGCTGATGAAGCAGATGGAAAGTGCATAGTAGCCTCTCCTGTATAAACTCTTTGCTTGTTTTATGACTATGAGGTGATCTTTGAGGCCACCAGGCCCACATTTGCTTAGTACTAGTTTTGACAAAGTTCTACTTGCAATAGAATCTTTCTCCTCCCCACTTCAGCCTTCCTCTCCTGTCACTGAAGTTATTCTCCACCAAGAAAAAAAAAATGCTGGTAACTTCCCCATATATTCATGTCATGATTTTAGTAAAAATTAACAGCCCCAAATGTCTGCATCAACCACTTTCATCCAACTTGAAACATCTTATACTTACTTTATTAGCTAGTGATGATTTTTTTCCCCTTAGACATAGGTAAGTGTTGGCTCCATTCCCACAAATTTCAGGGACTGAGTAATGAAATATTTCTTGCCTGACTAAGTGTGTGGGCAGCCCCACTATCATTCCTGCTCATGGTGAAAATTACACTTGTCAGTAGTAAAGTGCTGGAACCACAGGATGTATTAAATATTTTTTAAAAAGTAAGTGGCTTAGGATTTTTTGGGTTAGACTTATTTGAGTTTATTTCAAATATCCTCCAATACTGAAGGAATTTTTTTTTTCTTCTGATACTTAAAGTGGAATTTTCATCTTATTTTCTTCGTAGTTCTAAAAAAACCAGAATGTCCTACACATGGATTGTAAAATGGTTATATTTTTACAGTGAGTGTTGGATTTCATTCCAAATATTGCAACTATTAGTGTACTGTGATGGTTCGGTGTTACCCGTGCCTCCCCCCCCCCCCCCCCCCCCCCCCCTTAAGAAAATCACCCAGACTGGGCTCAGCCAACTGGAAATTGAATGAAACTTTATATTTACAGCTTAGCACAATACACAAGTAGGTATTTACAATATATATCGCTATATACAGAAATATACAAGGTAAAACGTAATACAGAAACACAATTCCCCTCCCAGAAAACAGAGTCCCCAGGAGGGGCTCTCAGCCACCCTTCCACCTCCTTTCCACCCCTCTGCCTTACCCCAGACTTTGCCTTATCTTCAAGATGAGTTTGGGGGATCAGCCTGGGGGGCTAGGAAGCAGAAGGATTGGTTACACAGACAGCAGGTTAGAGAGAGAGAGAAGTGCAGCCCAAAGCCAGAGAGCCGCTGTGTTATCTATGTTTGTGCTTCTGTTTTTTACATCTCAGCAAGCCTGTGAGTGAAGCAGACATCACCATTGTTTTCTTTTCACAGCCTATAATCTAATTTATCTCACCAAAATATCCCAGCTAGGCTCAAACTAGCACATGTACCAATTTACATTCACACTGCTGTAACCCCACTGACTGCATTTTATGATTTTTTTTCAGGTTTTGTTTCTCTTCTTTCTAAAAAAGCTTAGAATACCTAAAGAGAAGGGGAGATGAAGCAGATGGTAACCTCTTTTGGCTGAAAAACAATCAAATCTATGCTACTCCAAAAGAAGAAACTGAGTTTGTTCTTGAAAAGTAAAACAATCCAAAGGGAAGGTCGATTCACATCTCAGCAATCCCTGATGTTACTGCTAAGAACTATTTATAGCTGAACTCTTACAATTTCACCTTCTGTTGTGTGTACTGACTGCAGAAAGGAGCTAGAAGACAAAGTAGATTTCTTATTCTCTATGCAATTTCCTTTAAATAGTGGCTTTTATTATAGACATTGCAGATACAAGTTGACTTGAATTCCATTTTTAAAATAGCTACCTACAGCTACTGTCATGGATGAAAAGAAACTATTCCTCAATAGAGATTTGAACCTAAATTTAATAATGAAGTACAGTGAGATATATTACTGCGGGATCATACTTTCCATTACAAAACTATTTATAGCCAACAAATGTTGGGCAGTAAGTGGTTGTAGTGTCTTAAACTTGCGATATTCCCATGAGTGAGGACTGCAGATGTCCTAAGTAGCAGCAAAAGTGAAAACTGAACACATCACAGCAGCCGCAGTTAGTGTTCCTATGTAATGGATATAATGATCTATATTTATGAGTGTAACTAACATTTTAAATAGATGCAAACAAAGCCCAGGAAGACACACACATGTTTTTTTTCTTTTTACACAAGTTTTTCTCCAGCATTAAGTGTTGAACTGGCCAACAGTCTAAATACAGATAACCTTCCTCTTTGCTATCATCATATCACAGGTATCCAGCTCACAAACTTTTCCCATCTTTGTTATGTCAGCAGTAACAAATGAGCCAGAGAACACAGGGCACTGCAGGCTAAATAACCATATCACCAGAAACACACAATCATCACAAGTGTGTTTTGTGGCAGGATAAGAGCAATTTGGAAGCCCTTTATACTTGCTCATTGCAACTTTTCCTTAAACAGCACTTGTGCATAGAATCTTTCTGCAAATCCAGAACAAAGCCTCATCTCAGAGGGGGCAATTAATTCTAAAAATAATCACTGTAGAGAATAAGAGGAAAATACCAATTTCATGCAGGTGCACACTTGCTGGAGGTCAGTGGGGAAAGAGTATTCTGGAAAACAAACTTTAAGAAATCAAGCATCTGAGAGGAGGCCCTTGTATTGTCTCTCTGAAGGAAATACGTTGCCTAGCTATGGGAATAAATAAAAACAAAACCTCCCTCAGATTATTTTTCAGATGGTTATAGAATCATGGAATCATAGAATCAACCAGGTTGGAAGAGACCTCCAAGATCATCCAGTCCAACTGATCACCCCATAACTATAGGAGCCAGCTTTCCTGGATTTGACAACTGACACAAGAATAGGCTGCTGTTGCCCACTGGATTGGCAATTTATGAAGGAAATAAATAAATGGATAGATACATGCATACATACATACATGCATACATACATACATACATAGAGACATACATACATAGAGACATAGATAAATAAATAAGACAGAATAATCAAAGAGGAGGTAATTATGATAAAGGAAATAAGTTTTCTTGCCCAAGATGCATTTGAATGCTTTGACACATACGTTGAAATGAATAGTGACATTCAGTTTCTTGTTTTTATATTGCTTTTATTTCAGTCTTATCAAGTATGTAACATTTCCTTGGAATTGGTAATTCCATTCCCTTATGTCAGCAGGGGCTCTTCTTACTGGGGAATATATTCCTCTGGACAATTCATGGCATTAGATTCCCAATCCACAGTGAGAAACTAAAGACAATTAGGAAAACAGAGCAAGGAGAGGAAATGGGAATAGAGGACACTTAGTTGCAATGTCATGCTGTTTGATTATGTATGTGGCTTCTGTATCAGTAAGAGAAGCTTCTTAGAGCAGACTTCTTTTGCCACAAAGAAATTGAGAAGAGTCTCTTAAGTTCTAAATTGAAGTGATGTTCATCTACAAGATAGGCTGGAAGGAGAATCCTAGTCTGCCAGACGATCTTTCTGCCAAAGAAGCTTACACAGCAGATCATCTTGAGTGTCATCACGTGACATGTACAGAACAACCAAGTGATCAGGGCCAGTCAGCACAAATTTACAAAAGGCAGGTCCTGCTTGACTAACCTAATCTCCTTATATGACTAGCTGACCTGCCTAGTGAATAAAGTGGAAGGCTGTGGCTGTTGTCTACCTAAATTGCAGTAAAGTTTTTGACATAATTTCCCACAGCATTCTCCTGGAGAAACTGGCTTGGGAAATGGGGAATGAAGATTGCAGTCAGTTTTAACACACATTGTTTCTGTTACATCTTCCTTCTCAGGCAGATGACTCCTCACAGTCTTCTTCTGATCCAGTGTGGGGTCCCTCCCACAGGAGACAGTCATCCATGAACTTCTCCAATGCAAGTCTTTCCCACAAGCTACAGTTCTCCATGAACAACACCAACTTACGTCTCTTGCGTGGTGTGTCATCCTCCACATACAAACTGCTCCAGCAGGAAGCACCCACAGAGTCACAATCCTGCTGACAAACCTGCTCCATCATGAGCTCACCTCTCCTTTCAGGCACTTACTCCTACTCAGGATCATAGCCTCCTTTGGGCATCCATCTGCCCCACTATCTCTATGGGTGTTGTGATTTAGAGATAACACTTTTAGCCTGGTTCCTAATTGTAAATAAGGACAGAAATTTTCCAGAAATCTTTGAGTAAAAGGATAGTTAGGATTGGACACACAACAATAATAAATGATAAGTTTATATCATCCCATTCATTTGCTGAATAGATTAATACACAAACTTGCTTTGGGCCTTTTCTCCTTTCCTCTCTGTGACTTCGTTTTCTTGCATGGCTCCCTTATTGCTCTTTTGACCTGCTAGCTACTTTTGACTTCTCCTGTTACGTTTTAATTCTACTGGTTCACATATTTGTTGTGGTAGGCCTGATAGGTCCAAAATAGGCTTATACAAGTCCTGCTTTAACTAGGCATGTTTTTCTTCTCCACAAGAGAGGCAAGCATAGGAAACGAACACAAAAGAACCTGGAGCCACTGTGTCTGGCCTGCTCAGGGTCCTGTGGTGTAAGGTACTGTGATGGTTTGGGCTCTCACCCCCCACACACACACTTTTGGAATTGCCCCAGCTAACTCAGACAGCCTCTGGGAATATAAATGAAGCTATTTATTTTACAGCAGCAAATATACAAGCAGCTATTTACAATATATACAGTTATATACAGAAATATACAAAGGATAAACAATACAGAAGCATAACTCCCCTCCCAGAAACCTGAGTCCCCAGGAGGGGATCCCAAACCACCCCAACACCTCCCCTTGCTCTTTCAACCTTACCCCAGTTCTCAGGAAGAAAGAAGAGAGGTGCAGCCAAGAGGTTAGGGAGCAGGGTTAATGGCAGCAGGGCTAATGAGATGTGACTAGGTCTGAAGGCAAAGGCAGAATGAAAGACCAAAATGGAGAATGTTTTACTTCTTCTTCCCAGAGTTCTCAGCATGACTGTGAGCGAAGAGACACAATTGTTTTTCATTTCACTGCCCATTATCTACTTCTTTTACCAAAACATTCCAGATTGCTTCAAACTAGCACAATCCACCCCTTGTCTACTTCGCTCAGAGTATCGCTGAGAATTATCCAATCTAATTTAAACCAATATTTACCATAAAACAATATATACAAGTTCAGTTCACACTTCAATCAGATGTAGGTGATTCAAAAGCTCAGAACAGGGACTCCCAGGTGACGTTGGGTTCGTGCTCACGTACTGTAGATTTCTCGCAGTGTTGGACGCCGATGATACCTAGAACAGAAAATTCCTAACAGCTCGTATTACACACTCTGAATTTAAACTCTCTCAGATAAAGTTAGATTTCTCTGTGGAATACACTGAATTTCACCATTCTCCTGCATTACCCAATATGTATGACCAGGACCTTCAGCAGAAACCACCCCTCGGACAGGTTTCCCTTCGCCCAAAGGTGAAAATATCCAGTTTTCCCTAACAGATTCTTTTCACATACAACAGGAACTTTATCACCGTCTACTGTTTGGACCAAATCTGATTGTGCAGGTCCTGCTCTGTTTACTGAAACTCTACTATTTACCAACCAGGTAGCTTGTGCTAAATGTTTGTCCCAGTTTTTCAGAGTTCCACCTCCCATGGCTTTTAGGGTGATTTTCAGCAAACCGTTCTAGTGTTCAATCTTCCCTGAAGCTGGTGCATAGTAGGGTATGTGATAGATCCATTCAATACCATGCTCTTTGGCCCAGTTTTTCACAAGATTGTTCTTGAAATGAGTACCATTGTCTGACTCAATTTTCTCTGGAGTTCCATGTTTCCACACAATCTGTCTCTTCAAGCCAAGAATGGTGTTACGTGCAGTAGCATGTGGAACTGGATAGGTTTCCAGCCATCCAGTGCTGGCCTCTACCACCGTCAGCACATACTGCTTGCCAGAACGAGATTGAGGTAAAGTGATGTAGTCAATCTGCCAGGCTTCACCATACTTGTACTTTGACCATCTCTCATCATACCATAAAGGCTTGATTTGCTTAGCCTGCTTAATAGCAGCACAAATGTCACAGTCATAGATGACTTGGGTGATAACATCTATGGACAAGTCAATTGACCTATCGTGAGCCCATCGGTATGTTGCATCTCTGCCTTGATGTCCAGATGAGTCATGGGCCCACCGAGCTAGGAACAGTTCACCTGGTGTTTCCAATAAAGGTCGATGTCAAGGTTAGAATTGGTAGCAACTTGAGCAATCTTAGCAGCTTGATCTGCCTTCTGGTTATGTTGATGTTCCTCAGTAGCTCTGCTCTTAGCCATGTGTGCATCTACGAGCCGCACCTTCACTGGAGTTCTCTCCAGTCGTGCATCAATGTCCTGCCATAGATCAGCACACCAAATAGGCTTTCCTTTCCTCTGCCAACCATTCTTCTTCCAGTCCTTCAGCCAACCCCATAGAGCATTGGCTACCATCCATGAGTCGGTGTAGAGGTAAAGGATAGGCCAATTTTCACTTTCAGCCACATCAACAGCAAGTTGAACAGCTTTAACCTCAGCGAACTGACTGGATTCTCCTTCTCCATCTCTCACTTCGGTAACTCTCCTGGTAGGACTCCAGACTGCTGACTTCCTTCTTCGCCTGTTCCCAACAAGACGACAGGAACCATCTGTGAACAAAGCATAGTTCTTTTCCTGATCAGAGAGATCACCATAGGGAGGAGCTTCCTCAGCATGAGTTATTTTCTCCTCTGGAGTTTTAGAACAGTCTGTGCCTTCCGGCCAGTTGGTGATCACCTCTACCAGACCAGGTCGGTCAAGATTACCCATTTGTGCTCGTTGGGTTATTAAAGCCATCCATTTAGACCAGGTTGCATCTGTGGCATGATGTGGTGATGAACCTTTGCCTTTGAACATCCAGTTTAGAACTGGCAATCTAGGAGCTAAAAGCAATTGTGACTCAGTTCCAATCACTTCAGAAGCTACTTTCACCCCTTCATAGGCTGCTAGAATCTCTTTCTCTGTTGTGGTATAATTTGCCTCTGAACCTCTGTAACAACCCAGAAACCAAGAGGACAACCACATGTCTCATTTGGAGCTCTCTGCCAAAGACTCCAAGTTGGACCATTGTCACTGGTAGCCGTGTACAAACTGTTCTTAATGTCCGGACCAGATCGCACAGGTCCCAAGCCCACTGCATGGACTTTTTCTCATTTGACCTGATCAAGGGCTGCTTGTTTTTCAAGTCCCCACTCGAAATTGTTTCTCTTACGAGTCACATCATGCAGAGGTTTGACAATCTGACTGAAACCTGGAATGTGTAGTCTCCAAAATCCCACCACACCAAGAAAAGAAATGTGTCCTTCTTACTGGTGGGAACTGCCATGGTATAGACTTTGTCAATCACATCCTGAGGAATGTAACGCCAACCATCCTGCCACTGCACTCCCAGAAACTGAATTTCGTTGGCAGGTCACAGTATCACAGTATCACAGTATCACCACGGTTGGAAGAGACCTCACAGATCATCAAGTCCAACCCTTTAACACAGTGCCCAAGGCTAGACCATGGCACCAAGTGCCACGTCCAACCTTGCCTTGAACTGCCCCAGGGACATCAACTCCACCACCTCCCCAGGCAGCCCATTCCAGTGCCCAATGACTCTCTCAGTGAAGAACTTTCTCCTCACCTCGAGACGAAATTTCCCCTGGCGCAGCCTGAGGCTGTGTCCTCTTGTTCTGGAGCTGGTCACCTAAGAGAAGAGAGCAACCTCCCCCTGGCCACAACCACCCTTCAGGTAGTTGTAGACAGCAATAAGGTCACCCCTGAGCCTCCTCTTCTCCAGGCTAAACAATCCCAGCTCCCTCAGCCTCTCCTCGTAGGGCTTGTGCTCAAAGCCTCTCACCAGCCTCGTCGCCCTTTTCTGGACACGCTCGAGCATCTCTGTGTCCTTCCTAAACTGGGGGGCCCAGAACTGAACGCAGTACTCAAGGTGTAGTCTAACCCGTGCAGAGTACAGGGGCAGAATGACCTCCCTGCTCCTGCTGACCACATCGTTCTTGATGCAGGCCAGGATGCCACTGGCTCTCTTGGCCACCTGGGCACACTGCTGGCTCATGTTCAGGTGGGTATCAATCAGTACCCCCAGATCCCTCTCTGTCTGGCTGCTCTCCAGCCACTCCGACCCCAGCCTGTATCTCTGCATGGGGTTGTTGTGGCCAAAGTGCAGCACCCTGCACTTCGAGCTATTGAATGCCATCCCATTGCACTCTGCCCATCTGTCCAGGCAGTCAAGGTCCTGCTGCAGAGCCCTTCTGCCCTCCAACCCAGCCACATCTGCCCGCACCTTAGTGTCATCTGCAAACTTTCTGATGACTGACTCCATGCCCTCATCCAGATCATCTATGAAGATGTTAAAGAGGATGGGGCCCAGCACTGATCCCTGAGGGACACCACTAGTGACTGGCCACCAGCTGGATGTGGCACCATTCACCACCACTCTCTGGGCTTGGCCCTCCAGCCAGTTCCTAACCCAGCAGAGTGTTGCCATCCAAGCCGTGGGCTGACAGCTTAGCCAGCAGTTTGCTGTGGGGGACAGTGTCAAAGGCCTTGCTGAAGTCCAGATAGACCACATCCACAGGCCTCCCCACATCCACCAAGCAGGTCACCTGATCATAGAAGGAGATCAGGTTTGAAAGGCAGGATTTGCCCTTCCTAAACCCATGCTGGCTGGACCTGAGCCCTTTGCCATCCCTCAGGTGTGCAGATTTTGCCCCCAAGATAACCTGTTCCATCAGTTTCCCTGGCACTGAGGTCAGGCTGACAGGTCTGTAGTTCCCAGGTTCCTCCGTCCGACCCTTCTTGTGGATGGGGACCACGTTGGCCATTTTCCAGTCTCCTGGGACCTCTCCGGTGAGCCAGGACTGCTGGAAAATGATGGAGAGCGGCTTGGCCAGCTCAGCTGCCAGCTGTCTCAGCACCCTGGGATGGATTCCATCTGGTCCCTTGGACTTGTGAGTGTCCAGATGGCTCAGCAGGTCCTGAACTAATTCTTCATGAATTTCCAGGGCAACACACTGCTCCCCGACCCCATCCCCCAGTTCAAGAGGCCACTTGCCCTGAACTCCTCCCTCCTTGCTGTTGAAAACTGAGGCAAAGAATGCATTCAGGACCTCTGCCTTTGCTTCCTCATCAGTTATAGTGTTCCCCTCCTGGTCCAGTAAGCAGTGGAGGCTCTTCTTGCCCTTCCTTTTAGCGTTGATAAATTTATAAAAGTGGTTTTTGTTAACTTTCACGGAAGTGGCCAGCCTAAGTTCTAGCTGAGCCTTAGCCTCTCTAATTTTTCTCCTACATAGTCTGGCTATCTCCTTAAACAGGTCAGGAGAAGCCTTCCCCTCCTTCCAGAGGCGATACACCCTCTTTTTCTCCCCCACTTCCTTCAGGAGCACTTTGCTCATCCAGGCTGGTCGCCTCCCCCTGCGGCTCATCTTTCGGCATGTGAGAACTGTCTCTCTTAATGGCAAAACCTGCTTGCAACAGAATGTCAATGATTTTGTTACCTTTCTTGAAGACTTCCTCAGCAGTTTGGCCCCACACAAGTACAATAACTGCCTTATTAGCTCCATTTTAATTCCCAGAGCCAATTAACAGTCACTCAAATAAATTTAGACCCACGTTGGGCGCCAATTAAAAAATGTGATGGTTTGGGCTCTTACCCGCCCCCTCCCACTTTTGGAATTGCCCCATCTAACTCAGATGGCCTCTGGGAATATAAATGAAGCTATTTATTTTACAGCAGCAAATATACAAGCAGCTATTTACAATATATACAGTTATATATAGAAATATACAAAGGATAAACAATACAGAAGCATAACTCCCCTCCCAGAAACCTGAGTCCCCAGGAGGACTTCTTTGTAATTCTCTATTGCCTTCTTCCATGAGCATCTACTGGGCAAGCGGCATGTTGACCTCAAGCAGCATTTGACTGTGAGAATCTTCTCTTCCACTTCAATTGATGTTTATATATTTTGCTGGTTATTACTAGATGTATTTATTAACCATAGAATGTTTCCATGACTGTGTAGGAACTGAAATATTATTAAAATTAGTGGCCAGGGGTGATGAGAGTTCTGAATAGAAAAATGAAACACTATTAATTTTGGAAAGTATCATCTCACATCAATTAATTTCCTCTCCACAACAATATTGTCTCTGTGTGGTTCTGGGAAGGGACAAGGCCAGACCTGTAGGGAAGCTGAATTATTGTATAAGGAGAACCTTGTATTGTTGATAAATTATATGTAAATATACCCTCTATATGTTTGTTGCCTTTTAATACTTTTTATATTTGATCTGACCTTATTTTTGCTTCCAAGTTCTGAGTTTATTTGGTAATTTACTACAGAATAAATTTCAATTTGTCGGGGCCCAAATCCAACTCATAACAACAGGCTGTCTGTCTCATCAAGGTCTTCACCTGGATCACTTCCATCCCCTTCCTTCTTCACTGACCTCAGTGTCTGCAGAGTTTGTATTCTCACTCTGTATCCTGTGAAATATTTTTTTCCTCTTCTTAAAAATATTATAACAGAGGTGCTACCACTGCCACTGAAAGTCTCAGCTTTGATCAGCAGCAGGTCCATCCTGATATAGTCTGGCATTGACTTTGGGGAAGCTTCCCCAAAGCTTAATATGGGGGAACCTTCTAGCAGCTTCCCAAAGAAGTCACTCCTGTAGACTTGCTTCTACCAAAACCTTGTTTTGCAAATCCAGTAGCCCTGAAAAACCTGTTCCAAATGTCCTGCAAGCCATGCTATACATCTTTTACATGATATTTAAAAGATTATAGAGTCATTAAGGTTGGAAAAGACTTTCAAGGTCATCAAGTCCAACAATAACCCAACTACCATGACCACTAAACTATATCTTGGAGTGCCAAACTTGGTTTTTGGACACTTTCAGGGGTGCTGACTCCAACACTTCCCTGGGCAGCCTGCTCCAATGCCTGACCAGTCTTTCAGGAAAAAAAATTCTTCCTTGCATCCAACTTACACCTCTCCTGGCACAATTTAGGCCCATTCCCTCTAGCTCTATTTCTAGTTATTTGGGAAAAGAAACAAACAGCATCCTCACTACAACCTACTTTCAGGAAGTCATAGAGAGCAATGAGGTCTTCCCTTATTGTTCTTTTCACAGAATCACAGTATTATCAGGGTTGGAAGAGACCTCACAGATCATCAAATCCAACCCTTTACCACAGAGCTCAAGGCTAGACCATGACACTAAGTGCCATGTCCAGTCTTACCTTGAACAGCCTCAGGGACATCAACTCCACCACCTCCCCAGGCAGCCCATTCCAGTGTCCAATGACTCTCTCAGTGAAGAACTTTCTCCTCACCTCGAGCCTAAATCTCCCCTGCCACAGCGTGAGGCTGTGTCCTCTCATTCTGGCGCTGGCCACCTGAGAGAAGAGAGCAACCTCCTCCTGGCCACAACCACCCCTCAGGTAGTTGTAGACAGCAATAAGGTCACCCCTGAGCCTCCTCTCCTCCAGACTAAACAATCCCAGCTCCCTCAGCCTCTCCTCGTAGGGCTTGTGCTCGAGGTCTCTCACCAGCCTCATTGCCCTTCTCTGGACACGCTCAAGCATCTCAACGTCCCTTCTAAACTGGAGGGCCCAGAACTGAACGCAGTACTCAAGGTGTAGTCTAACCCGTGCAGAGTACAGGGGCAGAATGACCTCCCTGCTCCTGCTGACCACACCATTCCTGATGCAGGCCAGGATGCCACTGGCTCTCTTGGCCACCTGGGCACACTGCTGGCTCATGTTCAGGTGGGTATCAATCAGCACCCCCAGATCCCTCTCTGTCTGGCTGCTCTCCAGCCACCCCCACCCCAGCTTGTATCTCTGCATGGGGTTGTTGTGGCCAAAGTGCAGCACCCTGCACTTGGAGCTATTGAACGCCATCCCATTGCACTCTGCCCATCTGTCCAGGTGGTCAAGGTCCTGCTGCAGAGCCCTTCTGCCCTCCAACCCAGCCACATCTGCCCGCACCTTAGTGTCATCTGCAAACTTTCTGATGACTGACTCCATGCCCTCATCCAGATCATCTATGAAGATGTTAAAGAGGATGGGGCCCAGCACTGATCCCTGAGGGACACCACTAGTGACAGGCTGCCAGCTGGATGTGGCACCATTCACCACCACTCTCTGGGCTTGGCCCTCGAGCCAGTTCCTAACCCAGCAGAGTGTTGCCATCCAAGCCGTGGGCTGACAGCTTAGCCAGCAGTTTGCTGTGGGGGACAGTGTCAAAGGCCTTGCTGAAGTCCAGATAGACCACATCCACAGGCCTCCCCACATCCACCAAGCAGGTCACCTGATCATAGAAGGAGATCAGGTTTGAAAGGCAGGATTTGCCCTTCCTAAACCCATGCTGGCTGGACCTGAGCCCTTTGCCATCCCTCAGGTGTGCAGATTTTGCCCCCAAGATAACCTGTTCCATCAGTTTCCCTGGCACTGAGGTCAGGCTGACGGCTCTGTAGTTCCCAGGTTCCTCCGTCCAACCCTTCTTGTGGATGGGGATCATGTTGGCCATTTTCCAGTCTCCTGGGACCTCTCCGGTGAGCCAGGACTGCTGTTTTTCTCCAGATGAAACCACTTCTTTCAGCTGCTCCTCATACGACATGCCCTCCAAACCCCTCACAATCCTTGTTGCTCATATCTGGACACCCTCCAAAACTTCAGTGCCTTTCTTACACTGTGGGTCTTACGGACATTATTTAGCAAGACTCAGTCTTATGAGTCCACTCTAAACTAAATGATTCTGTGATGACGGGGAAGTAACAGCAGATGTAGGAAGCAACACAGTAACCCTCTTTCACTCACGTCACCCATGTCCACGGCCTATGATGTAGGACAGGTAGGCAGACAAAAAATACCTTGAGAATGAAAGAAACTGAAAACATATTTGTTATTAGCTAATTTAATAGTTTCAAAAAGAGGGCTACTGTGTTATTGTTTGACTAACTAACATCATTCTCTGAGAAACAAATTGGTGAATAGCTTGGTTCTGTGATAGGTCATGGAAAAAGTATTAATCACACGCAGAAATTTATTTCCCAGAAAACACACTAGTGTCCCTAGAGTTCCTCTGAGCTTATAATACTAGCAGCAGAAATACCGTAGTATTTTCATGTATTGGAAATGTGAGCTAAGGGAGGCTGGTGGGTTGTTGCTTTTACAAAATCACAGAATCACAGAATGTCATGGGTTGGAAAGGACCTCCAGAGATTATTGACTTCAACCCCACTGCCAAAGAAGGATCATCTAGGCTAGGCTGCATATGAATGCATCTGGGTGGGTTTTGAAATTTTCCGGTAAAGGAGACTCCAAACTTCTGTGCAGCCTGCTCCAGAGTTCTGTCACTCTCACCACAGAAGTATCTCCTCATGTTGAGATGGAACCTCCTGTGTTCTAGTTTGTACCAGTTATTCCTTGTCCTATGACTAGGCACAACCATAAAGAGATTGACACCTTCATATCGACAGGTATTTATAGACATTTATAAGATCCCCTCTCAGCCTTCCCTTCAACAGAGTAAACAGACGTGAGTCTCTCAGTCTTTCTTCATAAGAGAGATGTACATGTCCCATAATTATCCTTGTAGCTCTCTGATGAACTCTTTCCAGTAGATCCCTGTCTCTTTTGAACTGAGGAGTCCAAAGCTGGACAGAGGAGTGGTCTCATCAGGACACAGCAGAGGAGGAGGACAACCTTCTTAGACATGCTGGACAGTTTTCTTAATGCACCCCAGGATGCTGTTTTGTCTGTGTTATTGGTATGTGATTTTTCTTCACGTAGTAGAACCACGGTATCTCATGTCTGTGAAATTAATCCTGTATGAAAATCAGATGCTATTCAACTAAATAACTTTTAAAAGGTTCTAGAACAGCAAAATACGTTGTTCATTGACGGGGTCGGGAGGCTGGCGAGAGGCGAGATCAGGGCACTGAAGAGTCGACTCAGCAGCTTGCTGTGCACCAGTACAATTTTATTAGGTTAGTGCAGTGTCTTATATAGCGCTCAGAGGAGGTGTATCCAGCCAGCCTGGGGCTGCACAAGTGGACAGTACAGATTGGCTCAAAGTTATGTGTAAGGCACAGATAGATTATTCCTTATCAAAACAGCCCATGGTTCCACCCCAGGGGGCTGGCAGGGTCAGCCCCCTGGAGCTGTGTCTGCCCCAGGGGCTGGCAGGTCCAGCCCTCTGCAGGTATGTGTGGGTTTCTCACAGTCCACAGCCTAGCTTCCTTGGAGCCAGCAAGCTCAAGGACATCTCCCATCACAAGTTCTCATGTTTACAGCTCATGCCCCTCTGTGGGAGAAATTCTCCCACAGTTCATCTTCCTTTAAAAATCTATATTAGACAATGCGAAGAGGATGATCTTCATCATGAGAGTGGTGAGACCCTGGAATGGGTTGCCCAGGGAGGTGGTTGAGGCCCCATCCCTCTTGGTGTTCAGGGCCAGGCTGGATGAAGCTGTGGGCAGCCTGATCTACGGTAGGGTGTTCCTGTCCATGGCTGGGGGGTTGGGACTAGATGATCCTTGTGGTCCCTTCCAACCCTCACTGATTCTATGATTCTATGCAACCAACCTTCTTGGCCACAAGGGCACATTGTGTCCAAGGGTAACCTGCTGTTACAAGGACTCTATGGTGCTGATTTCTCCAAGTATGTACTGCTGTCTGGAGTTATTCCTCCACAGTTGCACAACTCTGCATTTGTCCTTATCGAACTTCATGAGGTTTCACTTCACCCGTCCCTCCAGCCTGTCCAGATCTAGTTGAGTGACAGCACAGCCTGACAGGGCATCAGCCACCCACCCCAGTGGAGGCTTTGCTCAGAAGGAATTTGCATTCTTTACACAGATGTAAAGGCTTATAGATTCTGTAACCTCTGTTACTTGTAAAAGTCCTTTGCAAATACATTCATTACGTTGATTCTCTGTGAATTAACTGCAGAGTTTACATTGTACTATTACAAACCCATAAAAAAGGTCAAGAGAAATTAGATGAACTTAAACATAACATTAAACTGCACCCATACTAAATACTATGGGGTTATAGAAAAACACAACACTGTCTAAAATATGCTCAGTTCTCCTCAAGCAAATTATTTGAGCTTTTCTAATTGAAAACTGGAACACTGAAGCAGAATTGAAATTCTTTTACAAGAAGTTTCATGTACAGATTTTTTTTCCAGCTTGCCTCTAAAGGATACTACTTAAAAAATATTTGAGCTCTTTAAGAAATGGTGGTAGAGTGTTGTCATTTCTCTGTTATTAGTTCTATTTGCCCATTTTACTCTACCCTTATTTCTTAATGAAGCCAAACACAAGGGTTTCAGTAAATTCTAATTACCATCAACGTTGTTTTAAAGGAGGTTAAATTCAGAGAACAATTTTTTTTTTTATAAGTAAATACAGCAGGTGACATGGTGATGGAGACAGCCTGTGAGGAATCCTGTATGAATTAGCAAGTGGTTTCACACTTTTGTGGAGGCTTCTTACTGTGGGTTTATAATTAACAATTCAGTTAAACCAATCTGTTAATTGAGAACAAACTCCTTTTTAAAAGTTTTACAGTTCTGCATAATGACAGCTATAAAGTAAGCTTATAAAGATCTCTACATGACATTTTCACATAAATTTTCAGAACTTGAAAGATAGAAGGAAAAAAACATACCTGCTTCAGAGCTTTAGGTTACATCTAATGCAATGGAGAGAAAACTTCAGGCCTTCAGGGCTTCATTTCTTCTGCAAGTTGTGTGTTCAGATTCCAAACACAAGGATCACCTGAATATAATTCACTTCTTTCCCCTGTATTCTCACATGTTGCTGGAGAAACAAAAATCAATGAATTTGAAGGGAGAAGGATGACAGCTATGGAATAGGAAGTCTCTTATTTCTGTGTGTCCAGCGTCAGGGAATACTTGACACAATCAATTTTTCAGGAACAGGCTGTTAAATTGCTTTCAGATTGACAAAATGCAACCAATAAATCTTAAAGTAGAGTTTATAAGGACTTTATTCTTCAAGCCCCTGAAAGGCCAAGAAATAAAAATGCCATTCTAAAAGTGAAAGTTTTGCTGTGATTATTAAACTGTATCAGTGTCATATTGATCTGAAATATCTAAGGAGCAGCAGACTTGGAAAAGTGTTATGAGACACAATTTTTTATGTTCACTCTTCTAATTTTTCAGAGTATTAGTACTAAATTAACACCTAGAGTATTACTATTAAATATACTTTCTTGCATTAAGTTATGTACTCTTATACAAAATACCTAAAAAATGTTCAAAGATTAGAAGTTTCTAGATTAGACATTTCTATTAAAAAATATAATTTCCCTGCAATGTTGTTCCCAGATCAGCAGTGCTTTCCTTATTTTATATTTAGGGTGGCTAATAATGGTATAAAGATAAAACATTAAGCTATGCCCCATCTAAAAACCAAATAAGATTCCCTTGAAGAATCTGATGCAAGGCTAAATCACCTAGAAATGGAAATTAAGTGTGCCTGAAGCACAAGAGATCTAACCAGAAATGTTTTTCAACGCTATATTTGTCTCTCAGGGAATCTAAATTAGTTCCTCCACAAACCAACAAAGTTTTGATAAGAAAAAGCATAAGGAGTACAGATCTATTCCACTTTTAAAACTGAAAATCTCAGTAGAAACAGCTCTGAAGGACTTCAACTAATTAATTTGAATGTCTTCTCTAAAATTAAAAAAAGAACATTAAAAAAAGAGTAACTTTTAATAAGAGGTCTGGAATACACTTCAGATGAAAAAAAAATAAACAAAGCTTAAGTATTTCGATGCTTATTTGTCGTGTAAACCACAATGCATATTCACAATTTGACAAAGAGCCAAAGAGACTGATGAAGAGTGACGAACAAGAAGTGAATCATCTGGCATTGCACAAGAGCAGCGCAAACAAACAGATTGACAGAATCTTAGAGAGGTTGCTCAGACCACTCATGTCCCCACAGATATTACTCATCCTTGACAGAGAGCCTAATGGGTACTTAAAGATCATTGCAGATGAAATCCAAACAACGCTCCTAATCGATCCATAGCTGCTTTCAACAGATTTATCTGAATATCTGAATTAAACTCTTCCTCTCCAGTTCAGACTTATTTATTCTTTCTTACTCACCAGGAAAGTGAAACACAGCCCATTTCTTTCCCCTCCTTCTGACATACATTAAATTCATTATGTCTTATCTCCAGCTTTCCTCACAAATAATTTTTCAGGGATTTCATAATTTCTTTTGGTCATAGAATCATAGAATCAAAAGGTTGGAAGAGACCTCCAAGATCATCCAGTCCAAGCTATCACCCAGTCCTAGCCAGTCAACGAGGCCATGACACTAAGTGCCTCCTCCAGTCTTTTCTTGAACACCTCCAGGGACAGAAACTCCACCACCTCCCTGGGCAGCCCATTTAAATGGCAAATCACTCTCTCTGTCAATAACTTCCTCCTAACATCCAGCCTAGACCTTCAGCAGCACAATTTGAGACTGTGTCCCCTTGTTCTATTGCTGGTTGCCTGGCAGAAGAGACCAACCCCCACCTGGCTACAGCCTGCCTTCATGTAGTTGTAGACAGCAATGAGGTCCCCCCTGAGCCTCTTCTCCTGGCTAAACAACCCCAGCTCCCTCAGCCTCTCCTCATAGGGTTTGTGTTCCAGGCCTCTCACCAGCTTTGTCATCCTTTTCTGGACACATTCCAGTATCTCATCATCTCTCTTGACTTAAGGAGCCCATTGGCCCAATTGGTCCCTTCTCAAATTTTCAGTAGTTGTTTTAGACTCTTTTCTGAGGGCAGAATCCAGAACTGGAAATATATTCCAGGTAAGGCCTTCACAGTTATTAGTACAATATAGAGATTCATTTGTGTGATCTACACACAAAGTCAGCAGTTATGTTTTTAATCATCCTTCCTTAAAAAATAGCAACAAAAATAATGAGCATTACTGCTGATCTGTGTATTTAAGAAACTGACATTCTTTTCAAATAGTATATTGCATCCATAGTACTTTTTGGATTTATAGTCTCCTGCCTTACAATGACCTACACAAGCACCAATGACCCAGATGTCAGAACAGAAGGCACTGTCAACAGGTTTGCTGATGACACCAAACTGGGTGGAGTGGCAGACCCACCAGAGGGCTGTGCTGCCATTCAGTGAGACTTAGACAGGCTGGAGAGTTGGGTAGGGAGAAAAATAACGAAATTCAGCAAGGGCAATTGTAGAGTCTTGCATCTGGGAAAGAACATACATGGATCAGAATAGGCTGGGGACTGACCTTCTGGAGATCACTGAAGGAGAAAAGGACCTGGAAGTCCTGGTGGATGAGAGGTTGACCATGAGCCAGCAGTGTGCACTTGTGGCCAAAAAGGCCAATGCCATTCTCGGATGTATTAGAAGGGCTGTTATAGGAAATCAAGAGAGGTTCTCCTTCCCCTCTACCCTGGTGAGGCTGCATGTGGAATATTGTGTCCAGTTCTGCACCCCTCAGTTAAGGAAGGACCTCAGGGAACTGTTTTAAAGAGTCCAGCACAGAGCCACAAGAATAATGAAGGGAGTGGAACATCTTACTTATGAGGAGAGCCTGAGGGAGCTCGGGCTCTTTAGCTTGGAGAAGAGGAGACTGAGAAGTGATGTCATTAATGTTTATTGACATGTAAAGGGCGGCCACCAAGAGGATGGAACCAGACATTCCTTGGTGATGCTCAGTGGCAGGACAATGGGTGGAAGTTGAGGCATAGGAAATTCCATGGAGATATGAGGAAGAATATTTTCACAACGAGGCTGACGGAACACTGGAACAGGCTGCCTGGGGGACTTGTGGAGTCTCTCTCTCTGGAGATACTCAAAACACACCTGTATGTGTTCCTGTGTGATCTGGTATAGGTGATGTTGCTGTGGCAGGGGCGTAGGACTGAATGATCACTCGAGGTCACTTCCAGCCCCTGTGATTCTGTGATTCTGTGATTCTTATCCTTCACAACCAGCAAGGATTCATCTGCACAGATGTCCTCCTCTTCCTCACTCCTTTCTTCATGTTTTATTTTGATTGCTTTATTTAGAATTAACCTCTCAGATACTATCCAAAATAGTCTGTCCTTTCAAGTTCTTGTATGTATGAAGAACGGTACAAAGATTTAAGATCTTACACTGTATTTTCACAGCACTTACATATCCAACTGTAGCCGTTTGAGCTGATTCTCTAGCTCAGACATAGGGGAGAGATGAACACTTATGGTGGAGGGTTGCACAGGCCTCAAATGACTTTGTTTACAAACCTATTCATGCCTGGACGTGTTATCCCCCCAAAGGGTGTTGCCCTGCCTAAACTTGGGGTAAACAAGTTAAGGGGACAATGAGACACAATAGCCTTGCTGCCTTCCAGTCTGGGTTGCCTCCTCGAAGGTTGAAGTAAACACATTACATAAGCTCACGTGCCTAGGGTGGGGAACCCACCTGAGGCCTCTCCTTATTTGGGGGTATCGGACCCTCGGACTTCACCTTATTTGGTATGTTTTGCCCTGTTGCCAAGCCCTCATTGGACAGAATTGTGGCCCAAGGACCATCAGTCGCGGGGTCAAAACTCATAATAACGGACAATACAGTGTCCCTGCTACCTGCCTCCTTATCTCGCATCTTGCCCCTTGCTCCTTGCTCCACTCAACCACCCATCTGCTACTCCTAGACGCTTCTAGCCACTTTTGGGGACCACCGCTGCTGCATGACTCCAGCCCACGGCACCAGCCCAAGGAAACTGACCAAGGCGCTCCCGGCCAGCTGCCGCTCCAGCTGCCACTCCAGCTGCCGCTCCCAGCTTGACCATGCCCGTGGAAGCTCTAGACAGCATGCCCCAATGACCCCTGAGTTGAATTATTCAAACCCACGATATCTGGGACCATCAAAACTGACTCCAGCCAGTGAGTAACTGAGCAAACTCGATCTAAGCCAGCATAAACTCTCAATAACTTACCATTGGCACTTTTATGCCACTAGACTCTCTCTATCCAAGCCTTTCTAAACCCTCTGCTAAATTCCTGATTTTATTTGCTGTAAATAAAACATTTTGTAAAGTCATTTCACGACCACATACCAAGGACTTGTGTAGGGTAGCTGTAAATAAGTTTGGGGAAAGGGGGGGTTCCTTGTGTATATAATATTAAATTATTTAAACACTTTTAAAATTCGGCCTCATATTTCATCCCCCCAAAACCCAGATGAAGCCCTCCATGACAACACTCCAGGGATAGGCCACATAATGGCAACAATAGATAAATTACTATAATTTCATTGGAGCATCAAGAGCTTAATGTCTAGAAACACAGCTTGTTCTCCCCCTTCTCCCGCTGGCTTCTGCTGCTTCAACTTCACCTATCTTCCCCAGCTGCTGTTTTGGCTACTGCTGCTTCTGCTGCTTCGCCGCGACTTGACCCCTCCCCCATCTCCTTTAAGGTTATTGTATTGTTTTTTTTCCTTCCTTCTCAAGTTATTATCTCTCTTTACATTGTTATACTTATACTATAAGAAATACAATTTCATCTTTCCCTGACTTTCAAAAAAAAAGGGTCTGTGTTGTGGTGAGTTTATTTCTCCCCAGGGGAGGGATATGCCCTAACTCGGGACATTAATTTTGGCACTTTTCCAAACGTGGAGCACGATCTTGGGTTTTTTGGGTTTTGTTTTGTTTTGTTTTGTTTTTTCCCTTTTGATTAATAATCACAATAAGAACATCAGGGGAAAATGAAGTTGCTTGATATAATCTGGCCTATTATTGCCTCAATTCTGACTCTATCAGTTCAGCAGTGTTTTACAGCTATAGTGCAATACCAAGTGTGTTCATTCTTTGCTAAGATGGTCTGGGACTCGGTAAAAGCTGTGCTAACGAAGGTTGGAGAAGTTATTAGGAATGTTTTAGGGTTTAGGAATGTCGTTGAGGGTGTGCCGTATGTGACATTGGTGTCAGAGACTAGGAGTTATTTGGAAGAGCTGAGCCTGCCTAATATGTGTGAACTTGATGTTTTTGGCTGCTATTGTAGGTCTGGTTGTAGTGTGGAGACTACAACATGGGGCTAGTTAGAAAGAATTCTTTCAGAGAAAATTTGGAAGTTAAAATAAATTGTCTTAGGTTAAAATGCAGGTTCCCAGAGACTCTAATAAATTTAATAGACCCAATGACAATTTATAGAATTTATAGAGTGCCTTCCCCTCTTCCCCCTCCTCTTCCCAAAGATAGGGAGAGAGAAAAGAGATAAGCACACTCCAATAAATCAATCTCACTCGATTTGGAAGTTAAAAAGGAAAAGTTTAACAATAACTTAGAAAAGGTATTGGAGGTAGGGGAGTTTACAAAGGATAAGAAAGGGAAAACAGCAAAATACAAAAAAGGGATGGATACAACCTGAGCAATGTGATGGTGTCTCTGCCTTGTGGCTGCCACGTGGTGTGCTGGTATGCAGTGTGAGTGTGTGTATCCAGAGGAAGCCAAGGCAAAAGAGAATGAGGAGCAGGAAGTACTCCTCTTTTATACCACAGGAAGTGGGGAGAGTGGGCTAACCATCACCTGGAGTGTGGCCCACCCCTGGGGAGGGGCCAAGACCCCCAGGGTCAAGTTCAGGGTCATTCCCCCAGGAGTGTTAACCCTATACATCAGGAGACAGATGATAGTGATGATGAGGAGAAAGCCCCGTTGCCATGGAAGGAGGTCAGGCATATTAGGCAAGACTATGCCCGGAAAGAGTGAGAACTGCTGATGAGTTGAACAGATGCTGGGATGGAGGCATGGGCACCATAGAAACAAACCCTCAGACAATAAGACATAGAATCATAGAATCATAGAATCAACCAGGTTGGAAGAGACCTCCAAGATCATCCAGTCCAATCTATCACCCAGCCCCAACCAATCAACTAGACCATGGCACTAAGTGCCTCATCCAGGCTTTTCTTGAACACCTCCAGGGACGGTGCCTCCACCACCTCCCTGGGCAGCCCATTCCAATGGCAAATCACTCTCTCTGGGAAGAACTTCTTCCTAATATCCAGCCTAAACCTCCCCTGGCACAACTTGAGACTGTGTGCCCTTGTTCTATTGCTGGTTGCCTGGGAGAAGAGGCCATCCCCCACCCGGCTACAATGCCCCTTCAGGTAGTTGTGGACAGTAATAAGATCACCCCTGAGCCTCCTCTTCTCCAGGCTAAACAGGCCCAGCTCCCTCAACCTCTCCTCATAGGATTTGTGCTCCAGGCCCCTCACCAGCTTTGTTGCCCTTCTCTGGACACCTTCCAGCACCTCAACATCTCTCTTGAATTGAGGGGCCCAGAACTGGACACAGTACTCAAAGTTTGGCCTGAGCAGTGCTGAGTACAGGGGAAGAATAACCTCCCTTGTCCTACTGGTCACACTGTTCCTGATACAGGCCAGGATGCCATTGGCTCTCTTGGCCACCTGGGCACACTGCTGGCTCATCTTCAGCTTACTCTCTATCAGTACCCCCAGGTCCCTTTCCTCCTGGCTGCTCTCCAGCCACTCAGTCCCCAGCCTATAGCGCTGCTTGGGGTTATTGTGGCCAAAGTGCAGAACCCTGCACTTGGCCTTGTTCAATCTCATCCCATTGGCCTCTGCCCACCCATCCAGCCTGTCCAGGTCCCTCTGCAGGGCTCTCCTACCTTCCAACCGATCCACACCTGCTCCTAGCTTGGTGTCATCTGCAAACTTACTGATGCTGGACTCAATGCCCTCGTCCAGGTCATCAATAAAGATATTAAACAGGACTGGGCCCAGTACTGATCCTTGGGGAACACCACTTGTGACTGGCTGCCAACTGGATGTGGCACCATTCACCACCACTCTCTGAGCTCTGCCATCCAGCCAGTTCTTGACCCAGCACAGAGTGAATCTATCCATGCCATGAGCTGCCAGCTTGGCTAGGAGCTTCTTGTTTCAGACAGTGTCAAAGGCTTTGCTGAAGTCCAAGTAGACTACATCCACAGCCTTCCCCACATTCACCAGGCGGGTAACCTGATCATAAAAGGAGATCAGGTTGGTGAGGCAGGACCTGCCCTTCCTAAACCCATGCTAGCTGGGCCGGATCCCTTGGCTACTCTGTAGGTGCTTTGTGATGGCACCCAAGATGACCTGTTCCATGACCTTGCCTGGCACTGAGGTCAGGCTCACAGGTCTGTAGTTTTCTGGCTCCTCCTTATGGCCCTTCTTGTGAGTGGGTATCACATTGGCCAGCTTCCAGTCTTCAGGGACCTCTCCAGTGAGCCAGGACTGCTGATAAATGATGGAGAGTGGCTTGGCCAGCTCAGCTGCCAGCTCTCTCAGCACCCTAGGGTGGATCCCATCCGGTCCCATGGACTTGTGAGGATCCAAATGATGCAGCAGGTCATTTACTGCTTCCTCATGGATTAGAGTGGGACTGTACTGGTCCCTGACTCCATCCACTGCTTCAGGAGTCCAGCTGTCCTGGAGACAATCTGTCCCACTAGTGAAGATTGAGGCAAAGAAGGTGTTAAGCACCTCTGCCTTTTCCTTATCCTTTGTCACTATGTTCCCATCTCTATCTAGTAAGGACTGGAGGTTGTCCTTGGCCCTTCTCTTGCCATTCATATATTTAAAGAAACACTTTTTATTTTCCTTGGCAGCCGTGGCCAGCCTGAGCTCCAAGTGGGCTTTTGCCTCTCTAATTTTTCCTCTACAAGACCTAACAACCTCCTTGAACTTCTCCTGGGACACCTCCCCTCTTTTCCAAAGGTGATACACTCTCTTTTTAATCTTTAATTCCTTCAGCAGCTCCCTGCCCATCCAGTCTGGCTGCCTCCCTCATCGGCTCATCTTCCGGCTCAGTGGCACTGCCTGCTCCTGTGCCTTCAGGAGTTCTTTCTTGAAGTAGGTCCAACCTTCCTGGACCCCTTTGTTTCTAAGGGCTATTTCCAAAGGAATTTTCTGAATTAGTTCCTTAAATAGGCTGAAGTCTGCCCTTCGGAAGTCCAGTGTGGAGATTCTGTTGATGCCCCTCCTGGTTTCTCCATGTATTGAAAACTCTATAATTTCATGGTCACTGGACCCCAGGCAGCCTCCAACCACCACATCCCCTATCAGCCCCTCTCTATTTGTGAGCAGCAGGTCAAGCAGGGCTGCCCCCCTGGTAGGCTCACGTAACAGCTGGGATAGGAAGTTGTCTTCCACACATTGCAGAAACCTTCTAGACTGCTTCTTCTCTGCAGTGTTTAAGTCCCAGCAGATGTCTGGTGGGTTAAAGTCACCCACCAGAACAAGGGCAGGTGATCTTGAGGCAGCCTCCAGTTGCTGAAAGAGCAATAAATCAACCTCTTCTTCCTGGTTGGGTAGTCTGTAACAGACTCCAACCAGGATATCAGCCTTGTTGGCCTTCCCCTTAAGTCTCACCCATAATGACTCAACTTGATCATCTTTGATTTCTACCTCCATGACATCCAGAGCATCCCTAATATACAGAACCACTCCCCCACCCTTTCTCCCTTGCCTATCTCTCCTGAAGAGTCTGTAGCCATTGATTACAGCACTCCAATCATGCGAGTCATCCCACCAAGTTTCAGTGGTGGCGACAATATCATAGTTTTCCTCCAGCACCATAGCTTCCAGCTCCTCTTGTTTGTTACCCATACTGTGTGCATTAGTGTACATGCACTTCAGCTGGGCTCTTGCTTTTACCCCTAGCTCTAGCCTACCGTCCTCAATTCCCTTTGGTTTATCTCTGGTGCTGTCATGTTTAACTCCCTCCACCTTCCATTCTAGTTTAGAGCCCTCTCAACAAGCCCGGCCAGCTTATGTGCCAGGGTTCTTCTCCCCTCCTGTGATAGTTGTATCCCATCTGCTGCTTGCAGACCTGTGGCAAGATGAAGTTCCCCAAGATCAAAGAATCCAAAGTTTTGTTGGATGCACCAACATCTGAGCCACTTGTTCATCAAATACGCTTTCCTGTTCTTCTCTGTATTCCAGCCTGTGACTAAGGGTATAGATGAAAAGATTACCTGTGCCCCTGCTCCCTCAACTGCTTTCCCCAGTGTCTTAAAGTCCCTTTTGATAGCCTTTAGCCCTCTGTTATTAATCTCATCATTCCCTGCCTGTATAACTAATAAGGGATAGTAATCAGAGGGCTGCACTACAGTAGGCAGCCTCCTGGTAACATCCCTGACCTGGGCTACAGGGAAGCAGAAGACCTCCCTGTGGAAGGGGTCTGGCTGGCATATGGGGCTCTCTGTTCCCTGCAGAAGGGAGTCACTGATAACAATTACCTTCCTCTTTTTCTTCTGGGTACTTGTTCTGATGCGAGGGGGTAACTGATTTGTCTCAGTTGCCCTCCCAGCCGGTGATGCTTCTGCCTGCTCCAGGATCACCTCATCCTCAACCTCTAGTGCCCTATATCTGTTATGTAAGGGCAGCTGGGGATGGGAAGATGGCTGGAAGGGTTTTCCCTTACCCCTTCTGGCAGGCACCTACATCCATTCTACTTGGTTGCTCTGTTCGTCTCCCTCTGGCAAGGGGGACTGCAGAGCATGGTGCTCTCTTTTACATTCCCTTTCAGCCTTCAGGCATTCCATCTCTCCCTTGAGTTGAGCCACCAGGTTAAGCAGACAATCAATCTGCTCACACCTAATGCAGCCATTGCCTGTGCCTCCCTCGACTTCGAGTGCCAGGCTTCAGCACTCCTCACATCCAGACGTCTGCACACCTGCATTCCTAAAAGTGGGCTCTGTTTGGGTGCCCACAGTTTTACAAGTATTATACAGCTTGGACCTAGTTTGCACCATGTCTGCTTTCCTGAAGGTCTGAGGGGAGTTGTTAGATGTGGTGGTTTGTTTTGTTTTGTTTTTTTTTTTCTTCAGCGGTGCGCGCTGCGCTGCACTCAGCAGAGACACCTGCTAGCCTCGGTCCTGCTCTCCTGCTGAACCAGGCTGTGGCTTCACCTCTGCCGCTCCTCGTTTAAATCTGCGGCTCGCTAGGCACCACCCTCTGACTCACCTTCCTGCGAGCACTTAGCACCTGCCTGCCGTTCCCTGCCTCCCTCTGGGCTCCTCAGATCGAGAGAGCCTCAAAATGGAGGAGAAAAAAGGCTTCAAGAAAGCGCGTTTCAGCTGAGCTAGTCTCGGTCCTGCTCTCCTGCCGAACCAGGCTGTGGGAGTTTTCTCGAGAGACAATGGCATAGATAAGCACTTAGGACATCTCGGTGGCAACTCTAACCTCTGGTCACGCGTATTGAAAGCTGTGGTACTGCGGTAACCTAACAGGGATGATTTACCCTAGAGACCCTTACGCTGGAATACAATTGAACAGCGGCTTCAGTGCTTGCGAGAGATGGCCATAGGAGAGCCAATCTATGGAGATTATACAACCAAGGACCCTGAGGAGATACCTATGAGTCGAGCTCTCCTAAAGAAACTTATTCAGCTTGCCCCCTCTAATTATGCCCATACATTGGCAAGTAAAATGGTGGGGAAAGATGATGCAACAACTTCTATGACTGTGGGTGAATTCGCTGATCAAATGAGGCAAATGGAGGATAGCCTTACGGTTAATGCTATGGTGTCAGCCATAAATACTACGACTGAAGAGATTAAAGATAGCATGAAACAACTCAAGGAGGAATTTAAAACCTCCCTATCCCAGTTGGCAAAGCACAGTGACCTTTCTTCTTCACCATCAGAGTGGGTACATGTCTCAGCCATCAGGGATAGGCATCCTCCTAGAAGATCAATTCAACCTAACTCACTAAAAAATACACAACAGTCACGTGGGTCTCTTTGGCTAATCTTACGTGACCAGTTTGGTGAAAACATGGATAAATGGGATGGAAAACCTACCTCACTTCTCCTAAAAAGAGTGAGAGAATTACAGAGTGAGAAGCCTAAAAGAGTAGTTGCCTCAGTTTCCCCACATGACTCAGATGGTTCTGGCAATGATTCAACTAACACCATTAAACACTGTGCCAATTGCACTTGTAATGGCCAACATTAGGGGGGCCCTGCCTCTTACCAGGCGGAGACCAGGGACCAGGAAGACAACAGGATATACTGGAATGTATATGTTAAATGGCCTGGTACCTTGAAAATTCAGAAATACAGGGCTCTAGTGGACACGGGTGCACAATGCACATTGATGCCTTCAAACTGTAAAGGAATGGAGTCTACTACTATTTCTGGAATTACAGGAGGCTCTCAAGAATTGACAAGGTTAGAGGCAGAGATGAATTTGACTGGGAGTGATTGGCGAAGGCATGCCATTGTAACGAGTCCAAATGCACCTTGCATCTTGGGAATTGACTTTCTGAGAGAAGGGCGTTTTAAAGATCCCAAGGGTTTTAAGTGGACCTTTGGAATAGCAACTGTAGAAGCTATTGGAGATAAACTGAAGTTGTCTGCTAGACCTGAGCTCTCAGATGAGTCTGCAGTTGTTGGGCAGCATAATATAGAGGATGTGAAGTTGCCAGTTGCTACTCAAATTGTACACCACAGGCAATATAGAAAAAACCATGACTCTTTGGTGCCCATACATGATCTGATTCATCATCTGGAGTGCCAGGATGTCATTTAAAAAAACTCATTCACCTTTCAATAGTCCCATATGGCCTGTGCGAAAGGCAAATGGAGAATGGCGACTTGCAGTTGATTTTCACGGCCTAAATGAAGTGACTCCGCCCATGAGTTCTGCTGTGCCAGACATGTTAGAACTCCAGTATGAGCTGGAATCCAAGGAGGCCAAATGGTATGCAACTATAGATGTTGCTAATGCTTTCTTTTCTATTCCAATAGCAGAAGAATGCAAGCCTCAATTTGCTTTCACTTGGAGGGAGATTCAGTATACCTTTAATTGTTTGCCCCAGGGGTGGAAGCACAGCTCAATTATCTGTCATGCAGTGATCCATGATGCATTGGAGAAAGGTGGAGCTCCAGAGAATCTGCAGTTCATTGATGACATCATTGTCTGGAGGAACACAACACAGGAAGTTTTTGACATTTTGCTGAAGGCAGGTTTTGCCATAAAGCGAGACAAGGTGAAAGGACCTGCTAGAGAGATTCAATTCTTGGGAATTTGTTGGCAAGATGGTCACCGTCACATTCCAATGGATGTGATAAATAAGGTTGCTGCCATGGTAAATCCCACAAATAAGAAGGAGACATTGTCTTTCTTGGGAACAGTTGGATTTTGGAGGCTGCACATCCCTGGATACAGCCAAATTGTAAAACCTTTATATGATGTAACTCGAAAGAGAAACAACTTTCAGTGGGGACCTGAACAACAAGCAGCCTTTGATCAGATAAAACAGGAAGTAGTTCAAGCAATGGGTTTGGAGCCTGTTCGAACTGGTCCAGACATTAAGAACATTCTGTATATGGCTGCAAGTGATAATGGTCCAACCTGGTGCCTATGGCAGAGAGCCCCAGGAGAAACATGTGGCCAACCACTTGGTTTCTGGAGTAGAGGATATAGAGGGTCAGAAGCAAACTATACACCAACGGAGAAAGAGATCCTTGCTGCTTATGAAGGTGTAAAAGCTGCTTGAGAAGTAATAGGAACAGACTCTCAGCTTCTTTTGACTCCCAGATTACCAGTTTTGAACTGGATGTTTAAGGGAAAGGGGTCATCGCCACATCACACAACCGATGTTACCTGGTCTAAGTGGATGGCTTTCATAACACAGAGAGCACTCATGTGGAGTTTTGAACGACCTGGCATAGAGGAGATGATCACCAAATGGCCGGAAGGCACAAACTGTATAAATTCTCCAGAGGAGCGAATAAATCGGGCTGAGGAAGCTCCTCCTTGCAGTGATATGTCTAAAGAAGAAAGGAACTATGCTCTATTTACTGATGGTTCCTGTTGCCTTGTTGGAAACAAATGAAAATGGATGTGCTAGTTTGAAGCAGTCTAGAATGTTTGGTGAGAGAAAGTAGATAAGTGGCTATGAAAGGAAAACACAGTTGTGTCTCTTCTCTCACGGTCCCGCTGAGAAGTATGGTAATAAGAAGTAAACATTAGATAACATTCCCCTTTTTGTCTTCACTCTGCTTTTGCTCTCAGACCAAGTCACATCTCCTTAACCTCACTGCCAATAACCTTGCTCCTTAACCTCTTGGCTTCACCTCTATTCTTTCTCAAGATTGGGGCAAGGTTGAGAGGGGTAAGGGGAGGTGCTGGGGTGGTTGAGAATCCCTCCTCGGGACTCAGGTTTCTGGGAGTGCAGTTGTGCTTCTGTATTGTTTATCCTTTGTATATTTCTGTATATAACTGTATATACTGTAAATAGCTGCTTGTATATTGTGCTAGCTGTAAATAAATAGCTTCATTTATATTCCCAGGGTCCAACTGAGTTAGCTGGGGCAATTTCTAAAGTGTGGGGGTACAGATAGAAGCCAAACCACCACATCTTTTATTTGGTGCCCAACGTGGGGCAAACTAATCTGAGTGACTGTTAATTAACTCTGGGAATCAAAATGAAGCTAGTAAAGCAGCTATTGTACTTGTTTGGAGCGTTAGTCTGATCTGGTTTCGTGTTTTTGGCATTTAATTGGATAAAGGCTCAAATTGTTGCTTATATTATTGATTTAGCTTATAAAAAGGCTAAAGCTAAAGTTTCAGATGTGTTTTGATCTTGGGGTGATTTTTGTTCTTGGTTATGCTGGTTTTAATGTCACTGAAAATATTACTAGCGACATTACAGGAGCACTTGTCAATAATATTTCAAGCAACCAGAACACTGCTTTAGCCACAGCTCTGATGAGAGTAATACACCCAAGAACTGGGGTGCCAGACATTTGTCTAGGAAGTTGCTCATATAAATCTGTGTTTCTATTATAAATTTTCAATCTATATCTTATATGTTTAATTTTAATATTAATGTTTGCACTATGTGTGAAAAATTCAAATGTAGTGACAAAATTAGCTAAAAAGGTTTCTGTTTTCAAAGCAACCAGGAAAATTCCTTCCCCACAGCCAGTGTCTGCACCCTCCTAATTAGATTCTGGGAACACTGCCAATGATCCTGGCAGGAATGTAAACAATAATAATGCGCAAGGTTTGGCAGGAGTCCCAGGAGTACAGACTCAAAATCAGAATGCTTCTGGTAATGCCAACTCAGCCAGTTCAAATTCCCAGCCAGCAGATCAAAATCCTGTTACCTCTAAGGCAGATCTGAACTCACAGACTCCAGGTCAGACCCCCAAAGATTCAAACCCTCCAGCAGACACGTCAAAGTCTGTTGCTGTGCAGGCTTTTCTGGCACCTGCTAAGGCAAAAGCCAAGACACAGTGTGGTTCAAAAGAGGATGTAAGAGAGGGGACCTCTAGTGATCAGCAACAGGAGGAAGAGGAGGTACTTAGTCTGTGAGACCTGGTGAACTTGCTGAGATCCCAATACTCAAATGAGAAGAGCGCTGTGAGGTTGGCTGCCAAGAGAGAGGATGGTTCCAATGAGTTTAGGAGTGCTATCAGGAAGGTTCTGTTAGGCCAGGGACCACCAGGTCAACAGGAGGAAGAGGAGGACGATGACATCTAGGACTCCAACGATCCACTCAGAGAGGTCAGGGAAGTTAGGAAGGAATACTCAAGGGAATCAGGTGAACCAATCCTAAGCTGGCTAGGGAGATGCCGTAGTGTTGGTACTAATGCCCTGCAGGTAGGAGACAAATCTGCCAAGCAGCTAGGACCACTCACTAAGGAGAGTGGAGTAGAAAAACACCTAGCAAGTCCTCTTAGTAAGGTCAGTTTGTGGACACGCCTTCTGTTGGCTGTGGCTATGAGATATCCTTCCCGAGATGATCTGCCAAGGGCTGCCAAGAAGTGGAACACCGTTGAGCAGGGAATTAAGCTTCTGAAGGAGTTTGCTGTGAAATAAGTGCTTTATGGAGATTATGACACTCATGAACCTGATGATATTCCTTTGGGAACAGGTGTCATGAAGAAGCTGATTAAGCTTGCTCCTTCATCCTATGCTAACATCTTGGCCAGTAAATTTCTAGCAAGGAGTGATACTGGAAAATCTTTCACTGTTGGTGAATTCACTGATCAGCTCAGGCAGATTGAGGACAGCTTGTCACATTCTGGTATAATCTGTGCCATAAAGACTATGACTACAGAGCTTAAAGATGGCATTTGAGATGGCATTAAGGTGAATATGAAAGAACTGAAGGAGGACCTTAAAACCTCAATTTCCAATCTGGTAAAGGATACCATTCCTGCATCATCTGAATGGGTGCATGTTTCTGCCATCAGGAACAGACACCCACCTCCTGAAAGGCAATTCCAGCCCAGGAGGAGACAAATTCTACCCAGACAGCAGCAATCATGTGCGTCACTGTCGACACTTCTGCATGACACATATGGTGAGAACATGAACAAATGGGATGGTAAACCTACTTCAGCTCTTTCAAAAGAGTCAGGGAACTACAGAGTGGCAGAAACAGAGGCAACAATGCCAGAAAAGTAGCTGTCACTTCTTCAGCTCCTGAGAGCAACTACAATTATTCCAAAAATTGCAATTTCTCTCACAATAACACCAATCACTGTGTACACTCCACATGCCATGTTCAGCATTAGGGGTGCCCTGCCTCCAGCCAGGAGGAGGAAAGGGATAGTGGAGAGAACAGAATCTATTGGAATGTATTCATTAGGTGGCCTGGCAGTTCAAGAGTTCGGAAATACAGGGCTTTAGTTGACACAGGTGCTCAGTGTACTTTGTTGCCATCAAATTGCAAAGGGACAGAGTCCATATCTGTTTTTGGAATCACTGGTGGGTCTCAAGAGTTAACTAAGATACAGGCTGAGATCAGTTTAACTGGTAAAGAGTGGAAGACACATCCTATTGTAACTGGTCCTGATGCGCCTTGCATTCTGGGAATTGACTTTTTGAGACAAGGTTGTTTCAAAGATCCTAAGGGTCACAAATGGGCTTTTGGAATAGCATCTGTAGAGATTGAGGATGGTAAATTGAAGTTGTCCATCAGACCTGAACTTTCTGATGAATCTGCAGTTGTGGGACATCATGACACAGAGGATATGGAAGTGCCAATTGTAACTCAAACTGTTCACCACAGGCAGTACAGAACTAACCGTGACTCTTTGGTTCCCCTTCATCAGCTGATTTGTCAACTGGAGAGTCAGGCTGTCATCGAGAAAGCTCATTCATCTTTCAACAGTCCCATCTGGCCCGTGCACAAAGCTAACAGCGACTGGAGGCTGACAGTTGATTTTCGTGCCCTCAATGAGGTGACTCCACCCATGAGCGCAGCTGTGCCAGACATGCTGGAACTCCAGTACGAGCTGGAATCGAAGGAGGCTAAATGGTATGCAACCATAGACATTGCTAATGCTTTCTTCTCTATTCCCATAGCAAAGGAGTGCAGGCCTCAGTTTGCATTCACCTGGAGAGGAATCCAGTACCAGTTCAATCGTTTGCCTCAGGGGTGGAAACACAGCTCAACCATCTGTCACTCAGTCATCCACAATGCACTGGAGAAAGGTAAAGCTCCAGAGCACAACCAGTTCATCGACAACATCATTGTGTGGGGCCAAACTGCTGAGGAAGTCTTCGAGAAAGGTAACAAAATCATTGACATTCTGTTGCAAGCAGGTTTTGCCATTAAGAGAGACAAGGTCAAAGGACCTGCCAAAGAAATTCAGTTCTGGGAGTGCGGTGGCAGGATGGTCGCCCAACAAAGTCTCCACCATGGCAGTTCCCACCAATAAGAAGGACACACTATGCTTTTCTTGGTGTAGTGGGATTTTGGAGACTACACATACCTGGATTCAGTTAGATTGTCAAACCTCTGCATGATGTGACTCGTAAGAGAAACTATTTCATGGGGACTTGAACAACAACCAGCTTTTGATCAGATCAAATGAGAAGTAGTCCATGCAGTGGGTTTGGGACCCGTGAGATCTGGTCCAGACATTAAAACATTCTGTACACAGCTGCCAGTGAAAATGGTCCAACTTGGAGCCTTTGGCAGAGAGCTCCAAATGAGACACGTGGTTGTCCACTTGGTTTCTGGGGATGTGCCTACAGAGGTTCAGAGACAAATTATACCACAACAGAGAAAGAGATTCTAGCAGCCTATGAAGGAGTGAAAACAGCTTCTGAAGAGATTGGAACTGAGTCACAATTGCTTTGAGCTCCTAGTCCACCAGTTCTAAACTGGATGTTCAAAGGCAAAGGTTCAGTACCGCATCATGCCACAGATGCAACCTGGTCTAAATGGATGGCTTTGATAACTCAACGAGCACGAATGGGTAATCTTGACCAACCTGGTCTGGTAGAGGTGATCACCAACTGGCCGGAAGGCACAGACTGTTCTAAAACTCCAGAGGAGAAAATAACTCGTGCTGAGGAAGCTCCTCCCTATGGTGATCTCTCTGATCAGGAAAAGAACTATGCTTTGTTCACAGATGGTTCCTGTCGTCTTGTTGGGAACAGGCGAAGATGGAAGTCAGCAGTCTGGAGTCCTACCAGGAGAGCTACCGAAGTGAGAGATGGAAAAGGAGAATCCAGTCAGTTCGCTGAGGTTAAAGCTGTTCAACTTGCTCTTGATGTGGCTGAATGTGAAAATTGGCCTATCCTTTACCTCTACACCGACTCGTGGATGGTAGCCAATGCTCTATGGGGTTGGCTGAAGGACTGGAAGAAGAATGGTTGGCAGAGGAAAGGAAAGCCTATTTGGTGTGCTGATCTATGGCAGGACATTGATGCACGACTGGAGAGAACTCTGGTGAAGATGCGGCACGTAGATGCACACATGCCTAAGAACAGAGCTACTGAGGAACATCAACATAACCAGAAGGCAAACCAAGCTGCTAAGATTGCTCAAGTTGATACTAACTTAGATTTCGACCTTGATTGGAAACACCGAGGTGAACAGTTCTTAGCTCGGTGGGCCCATGATTCATCTGGACATCAAGGCAGAGATGCAACATACCGATGGGCTCGCGATAGGTCAATTGACTTGTCCATGGATGCTATCACCCAAGTCAT